>NC_056747.1:1331853068-1332075568 GCF_019279795.1 Protopterus annectens
GGCTAAAGTGGGGCATTTTCAGGACACACATCAGATTTTACAGGCCGACACATACCCACTGTCAGTACAAAGGTTAGAACTTTACTTATTTGCCTAAATGAAAGCTTATTCTTGTAGCATTTTAGTTGCTTAGTCTGTTTCTTGTAACATTTAAGTATTTTACATACAGAAATAACTGTTTTATGCAACTGTTATATGAAATATGGGACATAAGTATTTCCTACAATCACAGGACATTTGCCCTTGTATTATTTTTGGTCAGGACACAACTGCCCAAAAAGGTACTGTCCCTCGCAAAGTGGGACAGGTGGTAACTCTACTTACATCTGCTTTAAAGCGCCTTAATCACCCTATATCCGACTGCCACTATGCGAATGTGTAAGGTATATATTCCAGATAATGCACGTGTGGAGACGTGCATGATAGTCAGGTGTTTAATCCTGGGTCATAGGTTCTGCAGGACCGGCTGGAGGCTGAGCAGTCTTGTGGACAACTACTGCTCATACAACATGTGTCCAGATGTCTACAGGACTGTACATCGTGTTGTGACACCAAGTCTAATGTTTAGAACAGATACTTATCCCATGAGGGATATCCAAAAATTGTGGGGACTGATGACATTGATTACTTTGGCTTTACAAAAATAAGGTAGGGTTATACATGCAAGGGATACATAGTTTGCAATCCTGAGACTGCCTAGGGTGAGACTGCCTACTAGATATGAGTAGGGGTCACTATGTGCAGATATGGCTGCGCCTAGCTAGCAGCCCGAGTATGGGTGGTTTTGGTGGACGTTCAGGAAGGGGAGGGGGTGTGCTGTGGAGGGGATGATGGGTATTCAATTATGTATCCAGGTGTGTTGGGGTTGGATGGCTCAGTTCAGGCCAGACCATTATGTGAGTATGTGCCGGTAACATTTCTGTACATGTGTATCGCACATTTTAATGTTCATATGTTTGTGGGATTGTGTTCTACAGTATGGCCTGTAAGGTTGTATTGCAGATGTGAATATTTGTTCTTTGGTTATCTTTCTGATTCACCCACTGATCCCTCGTACACCTCCAGTTCACCTATTGTGCATCCAACCTAGTCTCCCCTTGGCGAATTATTACATTACCCGTCACCCCCCACCCCCATATTCCACAGACACCATCCATCCCTTCTCTGGTTGATGGCCCATGGCACAGTCAACAGAACACATTGCGTACACTACATATCTCTGGTACCAATATGGTTGTGAGGACTACCCTAGCATTTCTGATCTTCCACATGCTGTACTTCATGCACATAGGTACACGCAAATACTTATCTTTCATGACATGGTAGGTAGACCCGGGTAATACCATTCATCTTTGGGCCGTCCTGACAAGGACGACTTGGACCGTGAATGGGCAGATATTGGGCGAATGCTCTGACCATTGGTAGGGTTGCCACCTTTTCATATGACCAGGATGGGACATTTTTGGGACACACATCAGATTTTACAGGCCAACACATACCCAAGGTCAGTACGAAAGATAGTACTTTAGTTTTATGCCTAAATATAAGCTTATTGTTGTAGCAGTTTAGTTGTTTATTCTGTTTCATTTACTTGCTTATTCTGTTTCTTGTAACATTTACGTATTTTACATACGGAAATAAGTATTGTATGGGACTATTACATAAAATATGGGACATAATTATGTCCTACAATCGCAGGACATTTGACATTTATAATGGTTTTGGTATGGACAGAACTGCCTAGAGGGGGACTGTCCCTCACAATGTGGGACAGGTGGTAACCCTAACCACTGGGCTAGGCTTAGCAATTGGTGGCGCGCTAACACGATGAGTTTCACTTCCACTTGGTATAACTATCGACACTACAATGGAATACGGGCACGGGATTTTAAATGTCATTTGTTCGAGGGACTGGGACTCAATATTCAGCTATGTGCCTTTGTGTTTACTTTTTATTTTGGTGTTCGCAAAACTGTCTTGTATGCTTTGCATACATTTCAGTATCCATGGACACTGACAGGAGTGATTACTATTAGAGGCAGGCTGTACTAGTCAGCATTTTAGGTTGCGCGTATGCAGATGACATGTTCACGCCTCCGTGTAGCGCATGGAGACGCCCCCTGCACTCGCGCACATCTCCTATGCACATGGCCATTACGGCAGCGCGCCTTCATTAATATGCATGTGGTGCTGCTGTGCCATCTCTATGCCGCAAGGTCAGCGCAAGGCTAACACCGTCCTTGCACCAAGCTTCATGAATCCCGGGGCACGTCTAACCTTCTTCTAATTTCCTAGCTATTACTACAAGAAAACATACTTCTAAAATAACTTACTTAAGACAACAGGCAGAGTGCTGATGAGTTAGCTATCCGAGATCAAAATGCTTAACAATTTCTGGTTCTCACTGTTTAAATTGAAACTGCAGTTCTGATAAAACATTACATCATTTGTTTACACTTCCTGGTTCCCAGGCCACACCGAAACTACATTTACATTCTTTTATACTTAGAGCAATAAAGGACATTCCACATGTAAATTCTGGTCATTAACCTTAGCCTTAAAACAATAGGTAGGATGCTTACTCCAGACTCATCGTCTCCAAATTCTAACTTCAAAGGACATACAAAACATAATTTTAATTTCAAAGAACATTTGAAATGGTTGGCTTAGTTACAGCAGATGGCAATGTTGCTACAATCTTGAAGTTCACATTTTACAGTGTTTTCTTTCATTTAAGAAACAAGCCTGTATTTTATATTTATATTTATATTTACAAATGCCAGAATTATGTAACAAATTCTATTTGACTAGGCTAGCAGCCTTCACCCCTTCTCTACCAGTCTTCACAGTCCCTTTGAACAAACAAAATATTGTCATCAGAAGGCTTATGCACCCCTGTAGCCATAAAGTAAATATGTACCTGCATACTTTGCAAAACAGTTATTTCATTTTTAGACAGAACAGATAGGAAACACACCTACATGACCTCTACGTAGTATGAAAAAATGAATACAAACTGCTGGCATACCTAAGGATGAGATAATAATCTTTACTGCAAACAAGTCATTTCAGCTCACTGCCCCCAGAGATAGCCTGGAAGTGGCTATGTGTACAAAACATGCCAGACAGTAACTTAGTCCATCCCCATTATGGCCTTAGAATGTATACTGAGCTCAACAAATAGATGTGAGTTTGTAAATGAGATGCCTGGAAGAAGCTGAAAGAATGAAACAGCCTGAGGAACAAAAAATATAGAGAGAACAGAGCAAGAGAAAATGACAGAAGAAAGAGGCTAAAATTGTTCTGAAGGAAATAAAGCCTAAACATAAATTGGCCATGGTGCAACAAAGAGAGAAGGAGCACCAATATGAAAGAACTGATTACTGTCTGACACAAGGAGTGAAGGAGCACTAATAAGAAAGGGAAGTGATTAAGGTCTGACACAAGGAGTGAAGGAGCACTAACAAGAGAGGGAAGTGATTACTGTCTGACAAAAGGTGAGAAGGAGCACTAACAATAAAGGGAAGTGATTACTGTCTGATACAACGAGTGAAGGAGCACTAACAAGAAAGGAAAGTGATTACTGTCTGATACAACGAGTGAAGGAGCACTAACAAGAAAGGGAAGTGATTACTGTCTGACACATTGAGTGAAGGAGCACTAACAAGAAAGAGAAGTGATTATTGTCTGACACAAGGTGAGAAGGAGCACTAACAAGAAAGCAAAGTGATTACTGTCTGACAGAAGGAGTAAAGGAGCACTAACAAGAAAGGGAAGTGATTACTGTCTGACACAACGAGTGAAGGAGCACTAACAAGAAAGGGAAGTGATTACTGTCTGACACAAGGAGTGAAGGAGCACTAACAAGAGAGGGAAGTGATTACTGTCTGACAAAAGGTGAGAAGGAGCACTAACAAGAAAGGGAAGTGATTACTGTCTGATACAACGAGTGAAGGAGCACTAACAAGAAAGGAAAGTGATTACTGTCTGACACAACGAGTGAAGGAGCACTAACAAGAAAGGGAAGTGATTACTGTCTGACACAATGAGTGAAGGAGCACTAACAAGAAAGAGAAGTGATTATTGTCTGACACAAGGTGAGAAGGAGCACTAACAAGAAAGGGAAGTGATTACTGTTTGACACAAGGTGAGAAGGAGCACTAACAAGAAAGGGAAGTGATTACTGTCTGATACAACGAGTGAAGGAGCACTAACAAGAAAGGAAAGTGATTACTGTCTGACACAATGAGTGAAGGAGCACTAACAAGAAAGAGAAGTGATTATTGTCTGACACAAGGTGAGAAGGAGCACTAACAAGAAAGGGAAGTGATTACTGTTTGACACAAGGTGAGAAGGAGCACTAACAAGAAAGGGAAGTGATTACTGTCTGATACAACGAGTGAAGGAGCACTAACAAGAAAGGAAAGTGATTAATGTCTGACACAATGAGTGAAGGAGCACTAACAAGAAAGAGAAGTGATTATTGTCTGACACAAGGTGAGAAGGAGCACTAACAAGAAAGAGAAGTGATTACTGTCTGACACAATGAGTGAAGGAGCACTAACAAGAAAGAGAAGTGATTATTGTCTGACACAAGGTGAGAAGGAGCACTAACAAGAAAGGGAAGTGATTACTGTTTGACACAAGGTGAGAAGGAGCACTAACAAGAAAGGGAAGTGATTACTGTCTGATACAACGAGTGAAGGAGCACTAACAAGAAAGGAAAGTGATTAATGTCTGACACAATGAGTGAAGGAGCACTAACAAGAAAGAGAAGTGATTATTGTCTGACACAAGGTGAGAAGGAGCACTAACAAGAAAGAGAAGTGATTACTGTCTGACACAAGGAGTAAAGGAGCACTAACAAGAAAGGGAAGTGATTACTGTCTGACACAAGGAGTGAAGGCGCACTAACAAGAAAGAGAAGAGATTACTGTTTGGCACAAGGAGTGAAGGAGCACTAACAAGAAAGAGAAGTGATTACTGTCTGACACAAGGAGTGAAGGACACTAACAAGAAAGGAAAGTGATTACTGTCTGACACAACGAGTGAAGAAGCACTAACAAGAAAGGGAAGTGATTACTGTCTGACACAATGAGTGAAGGAGCACTAACAAGAAAGAGAAGTGATTATTGTCTGACACAAGGTGAGAAGGAGCACTAACAAGAAAGGGAAGTGATTACTGTTTGACACAAGGTGAGAAGGAGCACTAACAAGAAAGGGAAGTGATTACTGTCTGATACAACGAGTGAAGGAGCACTAACAAGAAAGGAAAGTGATTACTGTCTGACACATTGAGTGAAGGAGCACTAACAAGAAAGAGAAGTGATTATTGTCTGACACAAGGTGAGAAGGAGCACTAACAAGAAAGAGAAGTGATTACTGTCTGACACAAGGAGTAAAGGAGCACTAACAAGAAAGGGAAGTGATTACTGTCTGACACAAGGAGTGAAGGAGCACTAACAAGAAAGGAAAGTGATTACTGTCTGACACAAGGAGTGAAGGCGCACTAACAAGAAAGAGAAGAGATTACTGTTTGGCACAAGGAGTGAAGGAGCACTAACAAGAAAGGGAAGTGATTACTGTCTGACACAAGGAGTGAAGGACACTAACAAGAAATGGAAGTGATTACTGTCTGACACAAGGAGTGAAAGAGCACTAACAAGAAAGGGAAGTGATTACTGTCTGATAAAAGGAGTGAAGGAGCACTAACAAGAAAGGGAAGTAATTACTGTCTGACAAAAGGAGTGAAGTGCACTAACAAGAAAGAGAAGTGATTACTGTCTGACACAAGGAGTGAAGGAGCACTAATAAGAAAGATAAGTGATTACTGTCTGACACAAGGAGTGAAGGAGCACTAACAAGAAAGGGAAGCGATTACTGTCTGACACAAGGAGTGAAGGAGCACTAACAAGAAAGAGAAGTGATTACTGTCTGATACAAGGTGAGAAGGAGCACTAATAAAAAAGGGAAGTGAGTACTGTCTGAGTGAAGGGCACTAACAAGAGAGGGAAGTGATTACTGTCTGACACAAGGTGAGAAGGAGCACTAACAAGAAAGGAAAGTGATTACTGTCTGACACAAGGAGTGAAGGAGCACTAACAAAAAAGAGAAGTGATTACTGTCTGACACAAGGAGTGAAGGAGCACTAACAAGAAAGGGAAGTGATTACTGTCTGACACAAGTAGTAAAGGAGCACTAACAAGAAAGGGAAGTGATTACTGTCTGACACAAGGAGTGAAGGAGCACTAACAAGAAAGGGAAGTGATTACTGTCTGATACAAGGTGAGAAGGAGCACTAACAAGAAACAGAAGTGATTACTGTCTGATACGAGGTGAGAAAGAGCACTAACAAGAAAGGGAAGTGATTACTGTCTGACACAAGGAGTGAAGGAGCACTAACAAGAAAGAGCAGTGATTACTGTCTGACACAAGGAGTGAAGGAGCACTAACAAGAAAGGGAAGTGATTACTGTCTGACACAAGGAGTGAAGGCGCACTAACAAGAAAGAGAAGAGATTACTGTTTGGCACAAGGAGTGAAGGAGCACTAACAAGAAAGGGAAGTGATTACTATCTGACACAAGGAGTGAAGGACACTAACAAGAAATGGAAGTGATTACTGTCTGACACAAGGAGTGAAAGAGCACTAACAAGAAAGGGAAGTGATTACTGTCTGATAAAAGGAGTGAAGGAGCACTAACAAGAAAGGGAAGTAATTACTGTCTGACAAAAGGAGTGAAGTGCACTAACAAGAAAGAGAAGTGATTACTGTCTGACACAAGGAGTGAAGGAGCACTAATAAGAAAGATAAGTGATTACTGTCTGACACAAGGAGTGAAGGAGCACTAACAAGAAAGGGAAGCGATTACTGTCTGACACAAGGAGTGAAGGAGCACTAACAAGAAAGAGAAGTGATTACTCTCTGATACAAGGAGTGAAGGAGCACTAATAAAAAAGGGAAGTGAGTACTGTCTGAGTGAAGGGCACTAACAAGAGAGGGAAGTGATTACTGTCTGACACAAGGTGAGAAGGAGCACTAACAAGAAAGGAAAGTGATTACTGTCTGACACAAGGAGTGAAGGAGCACTAACAAAAAAGAGAAGTGATTACTGTCTGACACAAGGAGTGAAGGAGCACTAACAAGAAAGGGAAGTGATTACTGTCTGACACAAGTAGTAAAGGAGCACTAACAAGAAAGGGAAGTGATTACTGTCTGACACAAGGAGTGAAGGAGCACTAACAAGAAAGGGAAGTGATTACTGTCTGATACAAGGTGAGAAGGAGCACTAACAAGAAACAGAAGTGATTACTGTCTGATACGAGGTGAGAAAGAGCACTAACAAGAAAGGGAAGTGATTACTGTCTGACACAAGGAGTGAAGGAGCACTAACAAGAAAGAGCAGTGATTACTGTCTGACACAAGGAGTGAAGGAGCACTAACAAGAAAGGGAAGTGATTACTGTCTGACACAAGGAGTGAAGGAGCACTAACAAGAAAGAGCAGTGATTACTGTCTGATAAAAGAAGTGAAGGAGCACTAACAAGAAAGAGAAGTGATTACTGTCTGACACAAGCAAGTGGGCAATAAGGGAAAACCCAGCCCTAGGTGCCAAAGTCAATGTTATTGTTTTGTTTTATTTTTTATTTTATTTTTATTTCTTTATTTTTTTGCTTAGAATCATACAGTTAGGCAATGGGGGCTAAGGGAATCAAACCTTGTATGACTGGACCACAGGAAACAGCTCATTAACAGATCCTTAACCCTCCAAGCCAACCATTGGGCAGTTTAAATCTTCTTGACAGATTCAAAAGAGAATGGAGGAAAACACTGGCTTGAGTCTTGCAAAATGTTTTCATTGGAACTAAGTGAGGAATCTGCAATCTAAACGTCCACAGAAATGAGGTGAGGAGCAAATGCAACATGAAGGATCTAACTGAGGTTTGACTACAGTAGTGGTGGGTTTTCTTGAAACTGTAGCTGCTCTAGATTATCACAAGGGTCTGTAACCTATCCTGAAAATGGATAAAGAAACCACAACTAACAAAAGTACTGTATCAGGCAAATCTATTCTTAGGCATGCAGTTGAGAGAAAGGCATCATTTGACTAGGCAACTCCAGTTAGGGCCATGGCAGGAATAACTTTTCAGGTGTTTCTGGACAAAGTTCACCTGGATTAGTAAAAGGTGCAAGAATACAAGTATGTAACAGGCTTTTTTTAAGATATCACTTACATACATGCAGTTGCATGCATCCAGGTATGTTAATAATCAGATGTGAGAGGTAGCAGGACACATCCCAATCAGTGCCAATATCTCCAACAGAGATAATGATCTGGCTACTATAGTGGAAGAGATTGGTAATAACAGGAAGTCTGAACATGAGGCACCTCTGTGAAAGGTACTGCACTTCCTCTGGATAGAGGTATTTCATTTGAAAAATGGCTGGTAGCATTATGTCTAAATTCGATGTGCTGATATTGAAAAATGGAAGGTTGTCATTTGCAGAGGAATTGGGGAGGATCATGAACAGGCAGTTTTTAAAGGCACAGCTCTCTCTGATCCCATTTTTCAGAACTTGAAAGAGGCAGCCAAGGATACTTCAGATCCTCAAGGGCAAGAAGAGTCCATACACAATAAATGGGGATTTAGAAACCCACAAGACTTGGAAAATGGGTTACTGTACAGAGAATAGAAACCTGAAAGTGGGCTACAGGGACAAAGCACAAAATGAGAGTGCTTAGTAAGGGTATGTCTTTTATACCTGCTGCACAAATGACTTTAACTGACACTATTTTAGACTTAAAAATGTTTGCACGCATTGTCATGCTATGTACGCATTTTGCTAGTGATACAGGAATGACCAATGTTTATAGGAAACCTAGTTGCTTTGTTCCTGCTTTGGACCCTACTGTTGATACCTTTGTCCGTTTATGTGAAAAGGATGTCAGGTATTATTTTCTTAATAGATTGTATGTGAATAAGAATAAGGCTTTTAAAATTTTGAATAGGGCTGAATGGCTGGCATTGAGGTCATTGCAAACTGATGAAATGCTTGTGTATAGACCAGCAGATAAAGAAGGGTCGTTGGTTATACTAGATCAAGAGTTTAAATAATGTATGATATGCTACATGATACGAATGTTTATTCTGTTATTAATTTGGATGTTGTTCATGGTGTTATTAATAAGGTCGAAGCCGTGCTTAAGAGTTATTTAGCCGCGAGCCTGATTACCTTGGATTTATATAATTATTTTAGGATCTCTTATCCACTTATTCCTAATTTGAATGGACTGCCCAAGATACATAAATCTAAGATCAGACCCCCAATGAGACCCATTGTCTCTGGTGGGGGGCTACGGAGTCTATGTCCATTTTTGTTGAGAAAGAGCTTAGGGTGTTAGTGGATAGGTCTGATGTTATTTTGAGAGATACAAGTGTTTTTTTTTTAACGGATTTATCTGATTTTTTTAAGTTGAATGGCAATGGGGATCCGTTATGTTTTCTAACCCTGGAAGTTCAATCACTTTTTACCAAGATTCTTAATGGTGAAGGTTTGAGAATGTTGAATGATGTTTTGAAAAATATACACAACATTATTGAGATGAAGAGAACATTGCTATGCTCATTAAGTATTATTTTAGAACATAATGTTTTCTGCTTTGATGGTAAACATTTTTGGCAAAAGCAGGGGGTGGCCATGGGCACCCCCTGCGCTAATAGTTATGCGAATCTTGTTATGAGGAGCTGGGAGAACACTTTTGTTTTGAATCACCACCCTTTTAGGAGACTAGAGACCCGCGGTGGTGGTGCTGCGGTAGCGTTGTCGCCTCACAGTAAGACGCTGTCTGGTTCGATTCTCAGCTAGAGCATCTTCTGCGTGGAGATATGCGTGAATGGGCATACTTTCGTTGAAGGTTGTGCATCAGGCCTGGCAAGCCGGTACGTAAAAATCAACTGCCAATCATTAGCGGACCGGCGTTCTGCTGTGGCGACCCCTAACCGGGAAAAGCTGAAAGACACAAACAAACATTGTTTTCTTCAAGAGATTTGTCGATGATTTCGATTTTATGGTGGGGTTCACCTAGTTTGATTCCAGACTTTGTTGACTATTTACATACTACTACGGCATTCTTGAGATTTACTTATAACTTTTCTGTGGATACCATTGATATGCATTTATAGATACAGTGATGGCTCCATAGCTACTAAGCTGTATAGAAAAGAATGCCATGTGAATACTATTCTAAGCAGAGATAGTATGCACCCACATAGAATTTTCAAGAATGTTATGAAGGGTCAAGGAATGCAAACATCCCGTCTTGATACTGTACAGAGTGTATTTGAAAGGGATTTGTCTAAGTTATCAGATGAGTTTAGGGAGAGGAGTTATTCTGATAGAGAGGTTAATATTTATGAAAAAGGAAGCTACACAGTTGTGATCTACCATAGCCTCACCTATATTGAATGCAGGCAGAATACAGCCTGCTAGGCATAGTAATAGAGAGGTTAACACTATTAATTTTCTTTTTTCCTCAAATATTTTTTTTTATTTTCAATTAAAATAACATTTACATAATATTTTTAAATATAATTTTAAACAACTATATACAATATTTACAATAGCCTGACTTTCAATTATATACACTGTATGTTATTAAATATAGAATTAACAGATCAGTTATCAGAGATACAATATTGATTATTGCAGAGTGTCCAACAAAGATATAACTTTCTTCCAAGGATTATTTCCCAATGGCCTGGGATAGATTTGTAGTTCTTTGATTTTTATTTCCATCGATGCAGTTTCAGTAAAGTGTAGAATTCTTCCAAGGTGGGGGGTGTATTTGAATTTCACCTTCTGGTTACACATTTCCTAGATATAGCAAGTATTGTCCATAACAAATACATATCTGTCTTATTCAGTTAGGGACCTTCATTTACATTTAGTATAATCAATACTTTAGTGACACAAAGCTGCTGTGGTGCAGCAGTAGCATTGTTGCCTTACAGCAAGAGGTTCTCCCGTTCGATTCTCGCCTGGTGCGCCTTCTGTGTGGAGTCTGCATGTCCTCCCCGCGGTCGAGTGGCATCGAAAGACATGCGTAGAATGGGCGTGCCTTAGTTGAAGGTTGGGTGTCGAGCTGGAGCCTCAGCACCCGTAAAAAAATCTACTGCCAATCATTATCAGACCGGAGTTCTGCTGTGGCGACCCCAAACCAGGAAAAGCGGAAAGAAGAATAACATAATCAATACTTTAGTTAAGGTAAAGGCTTCATTAAATAAAGCTTGTAAAAAATGACTATTAATTTTCTGATGCATTATACCAGTGACCATGGTTTCTTTTGTGATACTATTAAGAAACACTGGCCGGTATTATTGTTAAATGATAGGATAGGTCAGGTAGTGGGTTTAAATCCTAGGTTTGTATTTAAAAATAAGAGCAATTTGAAAAGTTTATTATGCTAGGATGTAAATAGGTCCTTCCATGGACCCAGAGAAGGCTTTATGTCTATGTGTGGCCGATGTAATTTATGTACATTTATAGAGACACGTCAGGTTTTCGAACATCCTGTAACCAAGTATAGGTACTCTACACAATATTTGACTGACTGATTGTAGGAGTATCTTTGTTGTCTATCTGGCTATTTGCCAGGCATGTCCTTGTTTCTATGTGGGGAAGACCAAAAGACAGCTCAAAGAAAGGATTAAGTGAACATCTATTAGCCATCAGGAAGGGTGACCCCACCAATGCTTTAGCAACCCATGTTATGAGTACTGATGATTCACATAATTTTACATTTAAAGTATTAGACCAGGTCATTAGTAATGGGAGACTTGGTGATCTGAATAATACTCTTGAACAAAGGGAGACAAATTGGATTGTTAAGTTAAATAGTGATGCTCACCCAGGTTTGAATGGCCCTGTCCCTTTAAAACATTTTTTGAAGGGAAGGAGGTTGTTTAAATGATTTTATTAGTAAGGGTTTTTGATAGGTCGATTTGAATGCATTGTTTTGTATATATAATGATACTGTTTTATTGTGTTTTTTATGGTCTGAAGAAGTGTCTGTTGAGGCATGAAAGCGCTAACCCAATACATTTACTTTGGTTTTACACTACTCGATTCGTGATGGTTAAGTGGATTTTTCTTGTTTTTGACTGATTTTATTGCTTTCCGCTGATACCTTTTCCGCAGTGGCAATATTTGTGTTTTTATTTATATCTGGTAACAGACCTTTACATTTCTATTTTGTCCATTTATGCATAAACATATATGAAGAATGTATATGTAAAATGTTTACTGGTCAGACACTGTAAATTATGTAAGAAGATACTGCAAATGTGCACAGTATCAAAAGGTAGACAAGGCAAGATACAGAAATAAAGCTTCTTTGGTGCCATTGCTAGTTATTAGGAATCTGTTTCAGAGGCAGACATGGATTTTGTGAGGTTTCTTAGTTCCCCAAGCAGCACAAGTAAGTGGTATATGCCAGCTATATCCTGACTACTGCCCACAGGACCAAAGTTCATCTAGTAGATCAAGTGCCAAGTGGAACTGGCAAGAAATGGACACTTATACCTTCTCAACTCTCTTTGGGAATGGATATGTTCTTGTGAGTACACAATCCATAGTAGAATCCTTGGAGAAGGTTAAGAATCATGTGGAGGTGCTTGCTTACAAGAGGGGGGGCAAACTAATCATGTCACAGAGGTGTGATATACATCACAAAGGCCCATTGCATCTCAACTGCTTGGACATGAATGAGCATGTGCCTGTGTCAACACTGTTGATTGAAGCAACATGATTCACAGGGCTATGAGTGATAGGGACCACAGCAGCATCTAATATACTGGATAATATTGGTGAGTGATTAACAGGGTATGAGTGATAGGGACCACACCAGCACCTAATATACCAGGCAACACTGGTGAGTGAAACTTCCTGATTAACAGGGCTATGAGTGATAGGGACCACACCAGCACCTAATATGCTGGGCAAAACTGGTGAGTGAGGCTCTCTGATTAACAGGGGTATGAGTGATAGGGACCACACCAGAACCTAATATACTGGGCAACGGTGGTGAGTGAAGCACCCTGATTTACTGGGCTGTGACTGATAGGGACCACACTAGCACCTAATATATAATGGGCAACACTGGTGAGTGAAACTCCCTGATTAACAGGGTTGTGAGTGATAGGGACCACACCAGCACCTAATTTGTTGGGCAACACTGGTGAGTGATTAACAGGGCTATGAGTGATGAAGACCACACCATCACCTAATATACTGGACAACACTGTTGATTGAAGCAACTTGATTAACAGGGCTATGAGTGCTAGGTACCACAGCAGCACCTTATGTACTGGGCAACACTGGTGAGTGAAGCTCTCTGATTAACAGGGCTATGAGTGATTAGGCACCACAACAGCACCTAATATAATAGGTGACACTGGTGAGTGAATCCCCCTGATTAACAAGGCCGTGAGTGATAGGGACCACAGCAGCAGCTAATATACTGGGCAACATTGGTGAGTGATTCACAGGGCTATGAGTGATAGGGACCACACCAGCACCTAATATACTGGGCAACACTGGTGAGTGAAGCTCTCTGATTAACAGGGCTATGAGTGATAGGGACCACACCAGCACCTAATATATTGGGTAACACTGATGATTGAAGCTCTCTGATTAACAGGGACATGAGTGATGGGGCCCACACCAGCACCTAACATACCAAGAAACACTGGTGGGTGAAGCTCTCTGATTAACAGGGCTATGAGTGATAGGGACTACACAAGCACCTAATATACCAAGCACCACTGGTGAGTGAAACTCCCTGATTAACAGGGCTGTGAATGATAGGGACCACACATGCACCTCATATACTGGGCAACACTGGTGATTGAAGCTCCTTGATTAACAGGGCTATGAGTGAGAAGGACCACACCAGCACCTAATTTGTTGGGCAACACTAGTGAGTGATTAACAGGGCTATGAGTGATAGGGACTACACCAGCACCTAATATACTGGGCAACACTGGTGAGTGAAACTCCCTGATTAACAGGATTGTGAGTGATAGGGGCCACACCAGCACCTAATTTGTTGGGCAACACTGGTGAGTGATTAACAGGGCTATGAGTGATAAAGACCACACCAGCACCTAATATACTGGGCAACACTGTTGATTGAAGCAACCTGATTAACAGGGCTATGAGTGATAGGGACCACAGCAGCACCTAATATACTGGGCAACATTGGTGAGTGATTCACAGGGCTATGAGTGATAGGGACCACACCAGCACCTAATATACTGAGCAACACTGGTGAGTGAAATGTCCTGATTAACAGGGCCATGAGTCATAGGGACCACACCAGCACCTAATATACTGGGCAACACTGGTGAGTGAAGCTCCCTGATTAACTGGGCTGTGAGTGATAGGGACCACACCAGCACCTAATATACTGGGCAACACTGGTGAGTGAAGCTCTCTGATTAACAGGGCTATGAGTGATAGGGACCACAGCAGCACCTAATATACTGGGCAACACTGGTGAGTGAAGCTCTCTGATTAACAGGGCTATGAGTGATAGGGACCACACCAGTACCTAATATACTGGGTAACACTGGTGAGTGAAGCTGCCTGGTTAACAGGGCTGTGAGTGCCAGGGACCACACCTGCACCTAATATACCTGGCAACACTGTTGTGTGAAACTCTCTGATTAACAAGGCTATGAGTGATAGGAACCACAGCAGCACCTAATATACCAAGCAACACTGGTGAGTGAAGCTCTCTGATTAACAGGGCTATGAGTGATAGGGACCACACCAGCACCTAATATACTGGGCAACACTGGTGAGTGAATCTCCCTGATTAACAAGGCAGTGAGTGATAGGGACCACACCAGCACCTAATATACTGGGCAACACTGGTGAGTTTAGCTCCCTGATTAACTGGGTAATGAGTGATAGGGACAACACCAGTACCTAATATACTGGGCAACACTGGTGAGTGAAGCTCCCTGGTTAACAGGGCTGTGAGTGATAGGGACCACACCAGCACCTAATATACTTGGCAACACTGGTGAGTGAAGCTCTCTGATTAACAGGGCTATGAGTGATAGGGACCACACCAGCACCTAATATACTGGGCAACACTGGTGAGTGAAGCTCTCTGATTAACAGGGCTATGAGTGATAGGGACCACACCAGCACCTAATATACTGGGCAACACTGGTGAGTGAAGCTCTCTGATTAACAGGGCTATGAGTGATAGGGACCACACCAGCACCTAATATACTGGGCAACACTGGTGAGTGAAGCTCTCTGATTAACAGGGCTATGAGTGATAGGGACCACACCAGCACCTAATATATTGGGCAACACTGGTGAGTGAAGCTCTGATTAACAGGGCTATGAGTGATAGGGACCACACCAGCACCTAATATACTGGGCAACACTGGTGAGTGAAGCTCTCTGATTAACAGGGCTATGAGTGATAGGGACCACACCAGCACCTAATATACTGGGCAACACTGGTGAGTGAAGCTCCCTGATTAACAGGGCTGTGAGTGATAGGGACCACACCAGCACCTAATATACTGGGCAACACTGGTGAGTGAAGCTCTCTGATTAACAGGGCTATGAGTGATAGGGACCACACCAGCACCTAATATACTGGGCAACACTGGTGAGTGAAGCTCTCTGATTAACAGGGCTATGAGTGATAGGGACCACACCAGCACCTAATATACTGGGCAACACTGGTGAGTGAAGCTCCCTGATTAACAGGGCTGTGAGTGATAGGGACCACACCAGCACCTAATATACTGGGCAACACTGGTGAGTGAAGCTCTCTGATTAACAGGGCTATGAGTGATAGGGACCACACCAGCACCTAATATACTGGGCAACACTGGTGAGTGAAGCTCTCTGATTAACAGGGCTATGAGTGATAGGGACCACACCAGCACCTAATATACTGGGCAACACTGTTGATTGAAGCAACTTGATTAACAGGGCTATGAGTGATAGGGACCACACCAGCACCTAATATACTGGGCAACACTGGTGAGTGAAGCTCCCTGATTAACAAGGCTGTGAGTGATAGGGACCACACCAGCACCTAATATACTGGGCAACACTGGTGAGTGAAGCTCTCTGATTAACAGGGCTGTGAGTGATAGGGACCACACCAGCACCTAATATACTTGGCAACACTGTTGAGTGAAGCTCTCTGATTAACAGGGCTATGAGTGATAGGGACCACACCAGCACCTAATATACTGGGCAACACTGGTGAGTGAAGCTCTCTGATTAACAGGGCTATGAGTGATAGGGACCACACCAGCACCTAATATACCAGGCAACACTGGTGAGTGAAGCTCTCTGATTAACAGGGCTATGAGTGATAGGGACCACACCAGCACCTAATATAGTGGGCAAAACTGGTGATTGAAACTTCCTGATTAACAAGGCTGTGAGTGATAGGGACCACACCAGCACCTAATATACTGGGCAACACTGGTGAGTGAAGCTCCCTGATTAACAAGGCTGTGAGTGATAGGGACCACACCAGCACCTAATATACTGGGCAACACTGGTGAGTGAAGCTCCTGATTAACAGGGCTATGAGTGATAGGGACCACACCAGCACCTAATATACTGGGCAACACTGGTGAGTGAAGCTCTCTGATTAACAGGGCTATGAGTGATAGGGACCACACCAGCACCTAATATACTGGGCAACACTGGTGAGTGAAGCTCTCTGATTAACAGGGCTATGAGTGATAGGGACCACACCAGCACCTAATATACTGGGCAACACTGGTGAGTGAAGCTCCTGATTAACAAGGCTGTGAGTGATAGGGACCACACCAGCACCTAATATACTGGGCAACACTGGTGAGTGAAGCTCCCTGATTAACAGGGCTGTGAGTGATAGGGACCACACCAGCACCTAATATACTGGGCAACACTGGTGAGTGAAGCTCCCTGATTAACAGGGCTGTGAGTGATAGGACCACACCAGCACCTAATATACTGGGCAACACTGGTGAGTGAAGCTCTCTGATTAACAGGGCTATGAGTGATAGGGACCACACCAGCACCTAATATACTGGGCAACACTGGTGAGTGAAGCTCTCTGATTAACAGGGCTATGAGTGATAGGGACCACACCAGCACCTAATATACTGGGCAACACTGGTGAGTGAAGCTCTCTGATTAACAGGGCTATGAGTGATAGGTACCACACCAGCACCTAATATATTGGGCAACACTGGTGAGTGAAGCTCTCTGATTAACAGGGCTATAGGTGATAGCGACCGCACCAGCACCTAATATACTGGGCAATGGTGGTGAGTGAAGCTCCCTGATTAACTGGGCTGTGAGTGATAGGGACCACACCAGCACCTAATGTATAATGGGCAACACTGATGAGTGAAACTCCCTGATTAAAAGGGCAATTTGTGATAGGGACCACACCAGCATCTAATATACTGGACAACACTGGTGAGTGAAGCTCTCTGATTAATAGGGCTTTGAGTGATAGGGACCACACCAGTATCTAATATACTGGGCAACAGTGGTGAGTGAAGCTGTCTGATTAACAGGGCTATGAGTGATAGGGTCCACACCAGCACCTAATATACTGGGCAACACTGGTGAGTGAAGCTCTCTGATTAACAGGGCTATAGGTGATAGCGACCGCACCAGCACCTAATATACTGGGCAATGGTGGTGAGTGAAGTCAAAAGGTCAGTTGTCAATATCCTCTCCGGTCCAGCTGGTGAATCTGGGAATCTTGAGGCAATGTTACAACTGCCTCATGTACACAGACAACCCTCTCCTCCTCCCAACAAATTCCAACACATGTGAGAGATGCAACCATATAGCCAAACTGGAGGCTAAGCTCTCTCAACTCAGTACTGGTGTAACCAGTCAAGAGGGAGAAACCACACTCACTACAATTCCAGTCTCACATAGACCTACCGACAGCAAACAAAACACATAAATACACAAAAACATACTGAGGCTCTAAATAAAAATCTGCCTAAGCAGCAGAGACCCCCAAAGCAGACACCCAAGCAGCAGCCCCAAAACAAAACACATGCAACACATAGCTCACAAAGCCAGTGTGCCAAACAGTCACAGCTCTTAAGGCTACACAACCCACCTGATACATTTGTAATAGGTGACTCTATCGTCAGGCACACTGGCGTCCCTCACCAGGCTGAACAAGGAGAAGGTCACGGTGAGCTGCTTGTCGAGGCGCTAGGATCCGCCACATAACATAAGCACTCAGGTCACTCCAAGGCAAGTACAAATATGACTCAGTCATTGTCCATGCTGGTGTGAATGACCTGAGGCACCTCCCTGGACTACATGAAAGAGACATAGAGGAGCTCTCTGAGCATGTAGCCCAGGCGGTATGACCTGACCTTGGTAGCATCTTACCTCACCAAGAATGATGCCACAATATGAAGACAAGATGATCAATTTCAACAATTGGCTTAAGTATTGGTGTCATTCAAAGGGGATCCAATGCCTGTCAGCCTGGGATGACATGCTCGACAAGCCACGATGCTTCACGAGGGACGGCTTGCACCTGTCACCCCTGGGCTTTTGGATATTGGCAAAGGCTCTTGCCACCCCCATAGTGCCTTTTTTAGGCAAGGCTCAAAAGACAAACCCACCTCCATAGGTATCACAAGGGATAAGAAACTAAGAGTAATGCTACTCAACGCCAGAAGTCTAAACCTCAAGATGCACGCACTCCAAACTCTCCTTAGCATGGAGAACATCGATATCTGTGCAGTAACAGAAATCTGGTTTAAGGCTCCCGAGAGCACCCCAGCACTACCAGGTTATACCTCATACCATGCTTTTCAGCCCCAAAACTTGGACCGAACCACAAAGGAGGAGGGAGTATCAATATTAATCAAAAATACCCACACCTCCAGGTTGGTGGCACAGCACGAAGCATCAGAGACTATCCATGTGCAACTAACAGTGGGTAAAACTGCCTTCCAGTTTATAGCCTGCTACAGACCACTCTCCCAAACCCAGGAACCCCACTCGGCCTTCCTGAGAACACTGGAAAATATGAAGGTCTCTCCAAACACCATTATATTGGGACTTCAACTACCCAAACATAGACTGGGAGCATTACTCTAGCTCCAACACCCTAGCCCAAAGGTTCCTAGAATTTATAAACTCAAATGGTATGGAACAACTTGTTACCACTCCCACAAGAGGGAAAACATACTGGACCTGATCATCACCAACATGGGGACTCTATGCTCCAGACCAGAAGTGTATCCCTCACTGGTAAGATCAGACCATAAACTAATCTCACTGGATATTCACATCCCGACCCCACCCCTGCCCAGAAAACCACAGTAAAAACTTCTCTAAAGCAAATTTCACCTCCTCAGAACTGAGGTGGAATCCTTCAAAGCCCGGGCCTGTGGAAAATACGGACCGCAGAATCCTTTATAAGCATTCTATGAACACCTTCAGGAAAGCATGGATCATGCAATCCCAAAAAACCAAGACCCAATCCTCCAAAGGCAGGCGTCCTGTCTGGTGGACCCCAGCCATAAACAAACTATACAATAGAAGGAGGAAGCTACTACATGATAGAGCAAAATCCCAAAAAGGAAGGCATCTCTGATCAGTATTAGCAAAAACTACGGGCACTCATAAAATCGTCTAAGGCCAGCTTAGAGAGAAAAATTGCACAGGACACTAAGGATAATCACAAGGCTTTCTTTAGTTATGTTAGGAACCTGGGTGGGAATTCCCAGATATGCTCAGAATTAGTCCAAAATGACAAAAAATACACCGAACCCACAGACATTGCCAACATCCTAGCTGACAGGTTCAGCGCAAACTTCTCCCCCCCTCCCTACCAAAAGGACAAATATCTATCCCAGCAGTGTGCTGCCCCCCTGACATCTCAGATGCTCAGGTAAGAGCCACCCTCTCCAAAGCAAAAAACACAGCATCAATGGACCATACGGTGTCCCGGGCTGCATCCTACATGAACTCCAAGAAGAGCTAAACCCAAACATAAAACTGCTGTTCAATATCAGCCTTACTACAGGATATGTACCCAAAGAGTGTCATACAGCAACAGTGGTCCCTCTCCACAAAGGTGGTGCCTCAACAGATCCTGGAAACTATCGCTCCATAAGCCTGACTAGCTTGGTCTGCAAAGCTATGGAAAGGATCATCATGGACCTCATAAATAAAGATATTGGGGACCTACAGACACTGGATCCTACCCAGTTTGGCTTTGTTAAGGGCAGATCCTGCCTCTTAAACCTGGTCGATTTTTTTGAAACAGTCACCAAGGCCATTGACGAGGAGAAGGTGGTCCACACAGCCTACCTGGACCTCACAAAAGCCTTCGATACAATACCCCACTCAGGCATTATAGATAAGCTCACCAGCTTAAATATAAACCCCTATGTCACTAGATGGGTTGCAAACTGGCTCAAAGACAGAACCCACATGGTTAGAATTGCTGGAGCCATGTCAGACTCCAAACCAGTTACAAGTGGTGTCCCACAAGGCTCAGTCCTGGGACCTCTTGATTATATATTTCTCAGAGGTACAGGCCAACACGGGAGGACTGTGGCTGACCAAGTTCGCAGATTACTGCAAACTGGGTGCCATAATCGACTCTCCAGCCGACACAAGCATCCTCCAAAAGGGCCTCATAGAAACAGACAACTGGTGCCAGAGCCATGGCCTCAAGCTAAACACCAAAAAGTGTATAGTCATCCCCTTTGGCAAAAACAAAGTGCCCACATATTACCACATAGGTGGTAATCCATTAAGTACGGAAGAAGTAATTAGGGACCTGGGGACCCAAGTTGATAGCAATCTCTTATTTGGCAACCACATGGCCAAAGTGGTTAGAAAAACATTTTATATAGCCCACCTAATAATAAAGGGATTCACATCTAGATCAGGGGAGGTCATCGTGCCTCTTTACTCATCCCTCATCAGGCCCATAATTGAGTACAATGCCTTTTGGGATGTACCTTACCAGACACCTGCAGCAACTGGAAAGACCCCAAAAGTATCTCACCAAGAGGATCAAAGGGCTCAAACAGATGCCATATGCTGCCCGGTTAAAGAAACTCCAGCTCTACTCAGTGGCATACCGCCTGCTCAGAGGCGATCTGTGCCTGACGTATAAAGCCATGTCCAACCCGGAATTAATGGACATGCTGCACCTCAGAAAGTCCAAATCCCATCGAAGCCACGCTACCGAGAGACTTGAACCTCAGCACTGAAATAAATAGGACATGCTGGAGGGACAGATTCATAACCCAGAGGCTCCCTTCACTCTGGAATAAAATCCCAGTCCAGGTTAGGCAAAGTCCCTCATTGACTCTCTTCAAGAGGAATCTTGATGAGTGGATGGGAGATTGTAGGTGTACCCCGGGTATCACTTCTGTGTCACTGTTAGACAGAGGCACAGTATACTAACCTCAAAAAAGGGCATAGCAAAATTAATTTAAAATGGGTGGCGAAAGTCAAACACACTCTGGCTAGGCTTATAAATGCCCTAGGGCAGATAACCTAGTATGAACCTATGAACCTAATGTACTGGGTAATGGTGGTGAGTGAAGCTCCCTGATTAACAGGGCTGTGAGTAATATGGACCAAACCAGCACCTAATATACTGGGCGAGACTGGTGAGTGAAGCTCCCTGATTAACAGACCTATGAGTTATAAAGACCACACCAGCACCTAATGTATAATGGGCAACACTGATGAGTGAAACTCCCTGATTAAAAGGGCAATTTGTGATAGGGACCACACCAGCATCTAATATACTGGACAACACTGGTGAGTGAAGCTCTCTGATTAATAGGGCTTTGAGTGATAGGGACCACACCAGCACCTAATATACTGGGCAACACTGGTGAGTGAAACTCCCTGATTATTTTTTTTTTTTTTAAGAATAGATTAGATAGTGTAAAAATGTTCCTTGGTTCCACACAAAATATAGTAAGTCCATGGGTTTGTATACAATCCCCATGAATCTTATATATACACATATATTTACATAGTTTTAAAATATATATATATAAAAAAAAACACATAATTTGAGTTTTTAAGAAACTATATAATAGTGGCCTCAACATGTGGGGTATATGGAATTAGTTCATATTTAAGTTATAATCAGCCTCCTCTCTGAGCACGCTGACTTTAAAATTCATTATCTTTACTAAATTAGGAAAATCATTGTGCGATGTTTAGTAAAATAAGATGATCTGTTTTTTTAGAAAAGCATGATGTATTAATTGATGTGAGTGTTTTTATTGGTTTATTGATTTTCAAATTGAGTATTTAATTAATGTTTTTTGTACTTGGAAAATGTTTCAGTCTGATGAAGGTGGAGTTATTTTCTTCCACCGAAAGCGCTTACTGTGATTATTTTCAATAAACAGCCCGTGCGGCCACCTGTGGTTCGTTCCGTTTTCCACGTTTTGTTTTTCCAGTTTGTTTTATTACTTCATATTCATTTTTCCCTGATTAACAGGGCTATGAGTGATAGGGACCACACCAGCACCTAATATATTGGGCAACACTGGTGATTGAAACTTCCTGATTAACAGGGCTGTGATTGATAGGGACCACACCTGCACCTAATATACTGGGCAACACTGGTGATTGAAGCTCCCTGATTAACAGGGCTCTGAGTGATAGGGACCAAACCAGCACCTAATATACTGGGCGACACTGGTGAGTGAAGCTTCCTGATTAATAGGCCTATGAGTGATAGGGACCACACCAGCACCTAATACATAATGGGCAACACCGGTGAGTGAAACTCTCTGATTAAAAGGGCAATTAGTGATAGAGACCACCATAGCATCTAATAATGTTCCTATTACTAGATCGAAAGACCGTAATCGTGAATACGAATACAGCGACACGTATTGCGTGAAAGACAGAAACGCCCAACTTCCAAAATTGCGAAAATTTAAATGTCGAAGTGTTATGGTTGGCCCATTTGCGGTATAGCTCCATAAGTTAAGTGTGTGATAATTAGGACTTTAGGGTTAGGATGTGGGTTAAGGTAAGTGAATAGATAGGTAATGTATGTAAGATTTAGTGTAGTGTTAGAAATAGGGTTTTGTTTAACTGTAGGTATGTGTATTATTTATTTTTTTTGGGTGTATGTCTGTTAGGGGAAGTGTGCGGTAGTTACGGACCTTAGTTTTAGGGCGGGGTTAAGGATAGTCCATAGTTAGTTGTGTATGTGGGGTTTAGTGTAGGGTTAGAAGTAAAGTTTTGGTGCTTTACTTTAGGTTAGAAGTCGGGTTTAGTTACTGTATGTATGTGGTTTCTTTATTTTGTTTGGGTAGGTAGTATGTAGCGGGTGGTGAGGTTGGCCGACTATGACAGTTCGTTATTTTATTTCTTGCTGCTGCTTTGGGATTTTCGCTGTTTGCGTTATAAGTGTCTATGTTTAGGTATTTGCGTAAAGGGTTTTTCGATTTGGTAATATAGACCCCATCTAATATACTGGGCAACACTGGTGAGTGAAGTTCTCTGATTAACAGGGCTATGAGTGATAGGGACCACACCAGCACCTAATATACTGGGCAACACTGGTGAGTGAAGCTCTCTGATTAACAGGGGTATGAGTGATAAGGACCACATCAGCACCTAATATACTCGGTAATGATGGTGAGTGAAGTCAAAGGTCAGTTGTCAATATCCTCTCCGGTCCAGCTGGTGAATCTGGGAATCTTGAGGCAATGTTACAACTGCCTCATGTACACAGACAACCTTCTCCTCCTCCCAACAAATTCCAACACATGTGAGAGATGCAACCATATAGCCAAACTGGAGGCTAAGCTCTCTCAACTCAGTACTGGCGTAACCAGTCAAGAGGAGAAGGAAACCACACTCACTACAATTCCAGTCTCACATAGACCTACCACGACAGCAAACAAAACACATAAATACACAAAAACATACTCAGAGGCTCTAAATAAAAATCTGCCTAAGCAGCAGAGACCCCCAAAGCAGACACCCAAGCAACCGCTACCCCAAAACAAAACACATGCAACACATAGCTCACAAAGCCAGTGTGCCAAACAGTCACAGCTCTTAAGGCTACACAACCCACCTGATACATTTGTAATAGGTGACTCTATCGTCAGGCACACTGACGTCCCGCTCACCAGGCTGAACAAGGAGAAGGTCACGGTGAGCTGCTTGTCGGGCGCTAGGATCCGCCACATAACATAAGCACTCAGGTCACTCCAAGGCAAGTACAAATATGACTCAGTCATTGTCCATGCTGGTGTGAATGACCTGAGACGTACCTCCCTGGACTACATGAAAAGAGACATAGAGGAGCTCTCTGAGCATGTAGCCCAGGCCGGTATGACCCTGACCTTGAGTAGCATCTTACCCTCACCAAGAATGATGCCACAATATGAAGACAAGATGATCAATTTCAACAATTGGCTTAAGTATTGGTGTCATTCAAAGGGGATCAATGCCTGTCAGCCTGGGATGACATGCTCGACAAGCCACGATGCTTCACTAGGGATGGCTTGCACCTGTCACCCTGGGCTTTTGGATATTGGCAAAGGCTCTTGCCACCCCATAGTGCCTTTTTAGGCAAGGCTCAAAAGACAAACCCACCTCCATAGGTATCACAAGGGATAAGAAACTAAGAGTAATGCTACTCAGCCAGAAGTCTAAACCTCAAGATGCACGCCTCCAAACTCTCCTTAGCATGGAGAACATCGATATCTGTGCAGTAACAGAAATCTGGTTTAAGGCTCCGAGAGCACCCCAGCACTACCAGGTTATACCTCATACCATGCTTTTCAGCCCCAAAACTTGGACCGAACCACAAAAGGAGGGGAGTATCAATATTAATCAAAGATACCCACACCTCCAGGTTGGTGGCACAGCAAGCATCAGAGACTATCCATGTGCAACTAACAGTGGGTAAAACTGCCTTCCAGTTTATAGCCTGCTGCAGACCACTCCCAAACCCAGGAACCCCACTCGGCCTTCCTGAGAACACTGGAAAATATGAAGGTCTCTCCAAACACCATTATATTGGGCGACTTCAACTACCCAAACATAGACTGGGAGCATTACTCTAGCTCCAACACCCTAGTTCAAAGGTTCCTAGAATTTATAAACTCAAATGGTATGGAACAACTTGTTACCACTCCCACAAGAGGGGAAAACATACTGGACCTGATCATCACCAACATGGGGACTCTATGCTCCAGACCAGAAGTGTATCCCTCACTGGTAAGATCAGACCATAAACTAATCTCACTGGATATTCACATCCCAACCCCACCCCCTGCCCAGAAAACCACAGTAAAAAACTTCTCTAAAGCAAATTTCACACTCTTCAGAACTGAGGTGGAATCCTTCAAAGCCCCCGGGCCTGTGGAAAATACGGCCTGGACCGCAGAATTCTTTATAAACGCATTCTATGAACACCTTCAGGAAAGCATGGATCATGCAATCCCAAATAAAACCAAGACCCAATCCTCCAAAGGCAGATATCCTGTCTGGTGGACCCCAGCCATAAACAAACTATACAATAGAAGGAGGAAGCTACTACATGATAGAGCAAAATCCCCAAAAAGGAAGGCATCTCTGATCAGTATTAGCAAAAAACTACGGGCACTCATAAAATCGTCTAAGGCCAGCTTAGAGAGAAAAATTGCACAGGACACTAAGGATAATCACAAGGCTTTCTTTAGTTATGTTAGGAACCTGGGTGGGAATTCCCAGATATGCTCAGAATTAGTCCAAAATGACAAAAAATACACCAAACCCACAGACATTGCCAACATCCTAGCTGACAGGTTCAGCACAAACTTCTCCCCCCCTCCCTACCAAAAGGACAAATATCTATCCCAGCAGTGTGCTGCCCCCCTGACATCTCAGATGCTCAGGTAAGAGCCGCCCTCTCCAAAGCAAAAAACACAGCATCAATGGACCATACAGTGTCCCGGGCTGCATCCTACATGAACTCCAAGAAGAGCTAAACCCAAACATAAAACTGCTGTTCAATCTCAGCCTTACTACAGGATATGTACCCAAAGAGTGGCATACAGCAACAGTGGTCCCTCTCCACAAAGGTGGTGCCTCAACAGATCCTGGAAACTATCGCTCCATAAGCCTGACTAGCTTGGTCTGCAAAGCTATGGAAAGGATCATCATGGACCTCATAAATAAAGATGTTGGGGACCTACAGACACTGGATCCTACCCAGTTTGGCTTTGTTAAGGGCAGATCCTGCCTCTTAAACCTGGTCGATTTTTTTGAAACAGTCACCAAGGCCATTGACGAGGAGAAGGTGGTCCACACAGCCTACCTGGACCTCGCAAAAGCCTTCGATACAATACCCCACTCAGGCATTATAGATAAGCTCACCAGCTTAAATATAAACCCCTATGTCACTAGATGGGTTGCAAACTGGCTCAAAGACAGAACCCACATGGTTAGAATTGCTGGAGCCATGTCAGACTCCAAACCAGTTACAAGTGGTGTCCCACAAGGCTCAGTCCTGGGACCTCTCTTGTTCGGTATATATTTCTCAGAGGTACAGGCCAACACGGGAGGACTGTGGCTGACCAAGTTCGCAGATTACTGCAAACTGGGTGCCATAATCGACTCTCCAGCCGACACAAGCATCATCCAAAAGGGCCTCATAGAAACAGACAACTGGTGCCAGAGCTATGGCCTCAAGCTAAACACCAAAAAGTGTATAGTCATCCCCTTTGGCAAAAACAAAGTGCCCACATATTACCACATAGGTGGTAATCCATTAAGTACGGAAGAAGTAATTAGGGACCTGGGGACCCAAGTTGATAGCAATCTCTTATTTGGCAACCACATGGCCAAAGTGGTTAGAAAAACATTTTATATAGCCCACCTAATAATAAAGGGATTCACATCTAGATCAGGGGAGGTCATCATGCCTCTTTACTCATCCCTCATCAGGCCCATAATTGAGTACAATGCCCCTTTTGGGATGTACCTTACCAGACACCTGCAGCAACTGGAAAGACCCCAAAAGTATCTCACCAAGAGGATCAAAGGGCTCAAACAGATGCCATATGCTGCCTGGTTAAAGAAACTCCAGCTCTACTCAGTGGCATACCGCCTGCTCAGAGGCGATCTGTGCCTGACGTATAAAGCCATGTCCAACCCGGAATTAATGGACATGCTGCACCTCAGAAAGTCCAAATCCCATCGAGCTACGCGCTCGAGAGACTTGAACCTCAGCACTGAAATAAATAGGACATGCTGGAGGGACAGATTCATAACCCAGAGGCTCCCTTCACTCTGGAATAAAATCCCAGTCCAGGTTAGGCAGAGTCCCTCATTGACTCTCTTCAAGAGGAATCTTGATGAGTGGATGGGAGATTGTAGGTGTACCCCGGGTATCACTTCTGTGTCACTGTTAGACAGAGGCACAGTATACTAACCTCGAAAAAGGGCATAGCAAAATTAATTTAAAATGGGTGGCGAAAGCCAAACACACTCTGGCTAGGCTTATAAATGCCCTAGGGCAGATAGCCTAGTATGAACCTATGAACCTAATGTACTGGGTAATGGTGGTGAGTGAAGCTCCCTGATTAACAGGGCTGTGAGTAATATGGACCAAACCAGCACCTAATATACTGGGCGAGACTGGTGAGTGAAGCTCCCTGATTAACAGACCTATGAGTTATAAGGACCACACCAGCACCTACTATATAACGGACAATACTGGTGAGTGAAACTCCCTGATTAAAAGGGCAATTAGTGATAGGGACCACACCAGCATCTAATATATTGGGCAACTCTGGTGAGTGAAGCTCTCTGATTAACATGGCTATGAGTGATAGGGACCACACCAGCACCTAATATACTGGACAGCACTGTTGAGTGAAACTCCCTGATTATTTTTTTTTTTTAAGAATAGATTAGATAGTGTAAAAATGTTCCTTGGTTCCACACAAAATATAGTAAGTCCATGGGTTTGTATACAATCCCCATGAATCTTATATAAACACATATATTTACATAGTTTTAAAATATATATATATAAAAAAAACACATAATTTGAGTTTTTAAGAAACTATATAATAGTGGCCTCAACATGTAGGGTATATGGAATTAGTTCATATTTAAGTTATAATCAGCCTCCTCTCTGAGCACGCTGACTTTAAAATTCATTATCTTTACTAAATTAGGAAAATCATTGTGCGATGTTTAGTAAAATAAGATGATCTGTTTTTTTAGAAAAGCATGATGTATTAATTGATGTGAGTGTTTTTATTGGTTTATTGATTTTTAAATTGAGTATTTAATTAATGTTTTTTGTACTTGGAAAATGTTTCAGTCTGATGAAGGTGGAGTTACTTTCTTCCACCGAAAGCGCTTAATGTGATTATTTTCAATAAACAGCCTGTGCGGCCACCTGTGGTTCGTTCCGTTTTCCACGTTTTGTTTTTCCAGTTTGTTTTATTACTTCATATTCATTTTTCCCTGATTAACAGGGCTATGAGTGATAGGGACCACACCAACATCTAATATACTGGGCAACACTGGTGAGTGAAGCTCTCTGATTAACAGGGTTATGAGTGATAGGGACCACACCAGGAACTAATATACTGGGCAACACTGGTGAGTGAAGCTGTCTGATTAACAGGGGTATGAGTGATAGTGACCACACCAGCACCTAACAGCACCTAATATACTGAGCAGTGGTGGTGAGTGAAGTTCTCTGATTAACAGGGCTATGAGTTATAGGGACCACACCAGCACCTAATATAATGGGCAATACTGGTGAGTGAAGCTCTGTGATTAACAAGGGCATGAGTAATAGTGTCCATACCAGCAGCTAATATACTGGGCAATACTGGTGAATGAAGTTCTCTGATTAAAAAGGCTATCAGTGATAGGGTCCACACCAACACCTACTATATAACGGACAAAACTGGTGAGTGAAGCTTCCTGATTAACATGGGTATGACTGATAGGGACCACACCAGCACCTAATATACTGGGCAATACTGGTGAGTGTAACTCCCTGATTAACAGGGCTAGAGGTGATAGGGACCACACCAGCACCTTATATACACTGGTCCACACTGGTGAGTGGAACTCCCTGATTAACAGGGCCTGAGTGATAGGGACTACACCAGCACCTAATATATTGGGCAACACTGGTGAGTGATGATCTCTGATTAACAGGGCTATAGATGATAGTGACCACACCAGCACCTAATATATTGGGCAAGACTGGTGAGTGATGGTCTCTGATTAACAGGGCTAAAGGTGATAGCGACCATACCAGCACCTAATATACTGGGCAACACTGGTGAGTGAAGCTCTCTGATTAACAGGGGTATGAGTGATAGGGACCACACCAGCAGCTAATATACACTGGGCCACAGTGTTGAGTGAAATTCCCTGATTAACAAGGTTGTGAGTGATAGGGTCCACACCAGCACCTAATATTCTGGGCAACACTCATGAATGAAGCTCCTTGATTAACTGGCTATGAGTGATGGGGACCACAGCAGCACCTAATATATTGGGTAAGACTGATGAGTGAAGCTCCTTGATTAACAGGGCTGTGAGTGATAGGGACCACACCAGCACCTACTATATTAGGCAATACTGGTGACTGAAGCTCTCTGATTAACAGGGCTATGAGTTATAGGGACCACACCAGCACCTAATATACCAGGCAACACTGGTGAGTGAAAATCCCTGATTAACAGGGTTGTGAGTGATAGGGACCACACCAGCACCTAATATACTGGGCAATACTGGTGAGTGAAGCTCTCTGATTAACAGGGCTATGAGTGATAGGGACCACACCAGCAGCTAATATACTGGGCAACACTGGCGAGTGAAGCTCTCTGATTATCAGGGCTATGCGTGATAGGGACCTCACCAGCAGCTAATATTCTGAGCAACACTGGTGTTTGAAGATCCCTGATTAACAGAAGTATGAGTGATAGGGACCACAGGAGCACCTGAAACAAGTAGGCAGGAATATTGAGTGAAGGAGAACTTGCTAGTAGTTCTTGCCTGATTAACGGGGCTATGGGTGCTGGGTCATCAGTAACACTCAACGATGTAATGAGAAGGGCGGTGATGCAGAGAATTGCTTAGCACCAGTGAGATGCTTAGCAACGTTATTTGCTAAGGCAACAGTACCAGCACCAAATAACTACTGATAAGGACTCATAGTTTGTGACACCTTAAATGTACTCAATGAACAACCAAAGTGGGCTGTGTGTGATGGAGCTGTGTCAGCACCAGGTGAGGTACTGACCAGGGTCTTGGGTGAGAGAACCCAGTGGTACCTAATGGTTGTGTGACGTGGAGTCATTGCAATACCCAATTATCTACTGTGAAGTGCTGTAAGTAAGGGGGATACACAGATTCCTACTGGCAAACTGCTGAGGCTGTAAGTGAGAAGACCATGGTAGCAGCTGTGATGTACTGATCATACTGCATGTTAAGGAATCACAGCAGCACCCTATCATTTAATTAGAAGGTCTGTAAGAGATTGGGGCATGCTGGGACCTAGTGATATACTGAAAAGGAGTCTAGAAGTGAGCAGTTACATATCTACTGAAAGGGGCTGTAAATGATGGGAGCACACTTGTACTTACGGTTATACTGTCAGGACTGTCATTGAATATACTTAGGTAACACCCTCTGACATACTGACCAGGGCTATATATGATGTGGTCACTTAGACCCTATGGATCACTTAGAATAGTTGTGCACAGGGAGGATACACTGGTACCTTCTGTCATACTGTAAGGCTGTGATCAACAGGACCTTAATTGTACCCGTACCAATTAGGGCCAAGTGTGATGGGTCACAAGAGCATCCAGTTATCTACTGAGAAGGGCTGTGCATTGGTTCTCAAAGATAGACAGTCAGTGCTGTAATTTATAGGACCTCAGCAGTAACCAGTGACATATTGATCAAGGCTATATATATATATATATATATATATATATATATATATATATATATATATATATATATATATATATATATATATGTGTGTGTGTGTGTGTGTGTGTGTGTGTGTGTGTGATCACAGGAGCAACCACTGTGGGGTCTGTGCATAATAGGAACAGCACCGGAATCCAATGATCTGTTGAGCTGGGTTGTAACTGATGAGGTCAAACCAGTAACCAGTTGCATACTTCTCAGGGCTGTGAGTGATGAGGGCCATACCTATAACCCATACAGAAGTGTAGCTAACTATTTTTGTACCTGATGTTGCCAGCCAGTCTGACTGGTATCCACTCTCAACTTTAAGTTGAAGAGAAAAAAAATTGTAACAAGCAGCTGTTACAGTTTATGCCACCGAGCACTACAGCACTTCAGTTCTACCTGCAAATGCAGTACTGGCATTTATTTCTAAATGCTGGTATGGTCATTAAGTCCAGTCAGGATTCTGCCAGTCATGCTTAGCAACACTTTGCACATGAAGTGGCTGCCCCCTTCTCCCCACCCTAGCAACACTTTTAACAAATCACATACTTATCAAGGTTGTGAGTTATAAGAATCACACGCACCTGTAGCCAATGACATACTGAGCAGGGCAGTATGTGGTAGGAATCACAGCAGCACACGCTAACTTATTGAGCAGAACTGTGAGTGACAGATGCTACACTTGTACCACCTGACTTACAAACAGAACTATGAGTTAATGGGTCATACCACTGTACACCAGCCAAATACACAGGAGAATAATGGGTGCCATAACATTACTTACCCTTTTTCCAGTAGTGTTCTTAAGCATCTAGTGGCTAAAAACTGGGAGCAGAGAGCTAGTCCCTTCCCAGGCTACCTGTATAGCCTTTTACATAAGCACCTAGGTTACATAACTTACTCTTTTAATGAAGATGATGCCTTTCAAACCCTACCACAGCAATGGCTGAGCTTGTTGGACAATTAGGGTTGTGAGAAGTGTCTTTATTTTTCTTTCTCTTCATTAGTGGATTTTATTAGTGCATACATGACAGTCTCTATAATGTGAATTGGGCTATGTAAATAATGTACATAGTTAATGGTTTATGTGTGTTCTATGATTTCTCAAAATTGTTAAGGCATGGTTAAATGCTACTGTGTTATTGCTATAATGTTTTATCTTTTTCCCTTTTGTTAGAATTTCAATAACACATTAAAAAAAGCCCATAACATGTGAAGTGCAAGGGATATGGAGGTTATCCTCTACCTAATGACAGTGAAGAATGGGGGTCATTGTAGTATCCATTAACATAGTGACCAGGGGTATTAGTGATGGGACCACACCTGTACCCAGGGATGTACAGTGCAGAGTTGTGACTACTATGGCCATGTTGTACATACTGATTTACTGGGCAGGCTATGTACCAATTGACATACTGAACAAGGTTGATTGTGTGTGGTCACACCATACTTACATATTCTGAACAGGACGGTGAGTGATAAGACCCTACCAGTATTTAATGATGTACTCATCAGGACTGTGTGATGGGGGCCACACCAGCAACAAAGCACCTATTGATCTGGCCTGAGAGATAAGGGGGTATATTAGTACTGAATGATATACTGACCAGGCTGCAAATGATGCAGTCACACCAGCACCCGGTGTCAGATTGAGCAAGCTGCAAATGATGATGTGAAACCAAACACAAAGAAATGCTGAGAATATTGTCAAACTCTGAGCCTTCCCAGTGTACATGGACACATTGAGCAGGGGTCTGTGTAATAGGGTCACATAATACCCACTGATATAGTGATAAAGGCTGTAAGAGATTGGGCCATATCAACATCCAAAGATATACTGACCAGAGGGTTAGGATAGCAGCTGACTGTATAGGTGGAATGGAGTTAGGGCAGTAGCTGGCTCCATAGGTCTGGTGCGGATTATGGCAATAGCTGGTTATGTGCATGGGATAAAGTTGGGAAAGCAGCTGAGTGGATGAAGGGTAGAAATTTGGACTGAGTAGCAGATTGATGTTCTAATGGGTTAGGGACAGGGCAGTATTTTTTGTGTGGAAAATTGTAGCTGGAAAAATGTCTCTGTCTGTCTATCTATCTATCTATCCATCCATCTACCTATTTCTTATTAGCCAAGCAAGTGAACTGGTCCAGGGACTCTTATCAGCCATGACCTGGCACACAAAAAGGGGTCCTGATGGAGAGATGAAAAGTCAGCAAGTAAAGCAGAGTAGTATTGCTGAAATGGAATTCATCCTCAAGTCTTTGTGAGTACCTTCGTGAGGTGGATCCTGTTTTTCACAAAATCTCACCAAGGCGACACTGATATATAAACTGTATTTATATAGCATACATCATGGACAGAAGTAAATAAAAAATAAAAAAGATAGCTGGGTGCACAAAACCCAGGATAAAAAAGTGCCCATTCCTGGTAGATGCACTGGTGCCAGGATTGGAAAAAATGACAGTGTAGAATCCTCAAAATATGGAAAAATTCCTACAATGGGGCCAGGCCAGGCCAGGCTCAAGGGGAGGATCTCCCCCGCCCCTGTTGTAGAAGGAAGTAGCAGTCTACAAAAACAACAAAAATTGATTGGTCAAAGAAGAGCCATAAAGACGATAGAGTGGACTATTGAGGATAAGAAAGAAATTATGTATTGTTACTATTATGTAAAAAGCCCATAATTTCCAGACACAAGATATACAAAACAATTAAGAGAGAAATTAGAGGGAAAAAAAATATTTTTGCAGGAAAAACTGTCAGAAGCATCAAATAAAAATGTACATTCATTAATACAACAGATTTTTGAAAAACTGTATATAGCTCAAGAAATTTTGACCTGTTTGGAAAAAGAAGCATTGAGGAAGTGTAAAACATAAACAACAAAACTTAAGAGATATTTGAAAAATATAAAAAAGAAATATGGACATGGGAAAGAAAGAGAAATTTGATATGGTGCAATATTTATGCAAAGGAGAAAGCCAAATTAACTAATCTCGAGAAGGCAGTCTCAAAGATATTCAAAGAGAAATACAGGCAAAGGCATCCAGATATGGACAATTTCACAATAAAAAGATTAATAGCACAAAGATGTAACGTAGAAAAGACGATTAGTAAAGCAGACGTTAAAGAAATAGAAGTTGAAGTTATGGAGTGCCTGTGAAGTGAAGGATTTAATGTAGAAGGTCTAACACAGATTACATCACAGCATGATGGAGTGAATCTCCAGAATAAGGAAAGGCAAGAAGATCAGGAGACATGTGAAGAAGAAATATGGACATGGGAAAGGAAAAGAGATTTAATATGGTATAATATTTACGCAAAGGAGAAAGCAAAACTAATCAATACAAAAAAAGCAGCACCAAGGATATTTGAAGAGAAATATATGCAAAGGAATCTGGACATATAAAACTTTACAGTACAAAAATAAGAAGACAAAGAGGAAGTGTAGAAAAAGAGATTAGCAATGGAGAAGTCAAAGAAATAGAAATTGAGGTTATGGAACAACTGCAAAGAGAAGGATTCAGTGTAGTAAATCGAATGCAGAAAGCACCACAACAGGATAGAGCAATGGAAATCCAAATTAAGGGGAAACCAGTGGAACAGGAAGTAACTGGTCAGGTGCCATATTAAGATATTTTGGAGCCTCCCACAGGAAACCAGTATAAACGTTGACTTGAAGCTAGACAGCAAGGAAAGGAACAGGAAACTGTGGAAATTCTGACGCAGTCAATGTTGAGGAGAGATAGGCCAGTGAGGTCCCATATGACAGAGCAATGGATGGCACAGGATGACAGTGAAGAGAATGTGTCACAGGAAGATGCTATAGAACTTTCTATAAAATGCCTGCAGGAAACTGAAAACAAGGGATGTGCCCTCAGTATGGAAGAAAAGGAGTTAAGAGAAGAGTTGCTTGATTTAATAGACAAAGACAGATATATCAAGATCAATGAGAGAAATAGACTGCAGAAGGTTACTAAAACCCCAAAAGTCATAAACTTGATAAAACAAATGAACACAGTAATTAGGACTCTCCATAGAGATCCATGCAATATAACAGAAGTAAACAAAATATATTACTGTGCTACTAAATTAATAACTGATAAAGTTCTACCACATGAACATAGGGTAGCAAGGGAAAGGAGGGGGTGAAAGTGAATACCATCATGGAAATATTGAATAGAGAAAAGTATAAAGCAGCTAAGACAAGAAGTGCCACTGTTAGAAGACTATAGAAGAGGAAATAGATCAACAAAAATACTAAGAAAGATAGATGTAATGAAAGCAATGCACAGTGTTAGAACAGACCAGGATCTATCATGCACTACTGGAGATAACAAACTAAAAATCTCAAAACAGCCAGAAAGATGTAGAAGATATGAAGATAAATATAAGGAAAAAGCATAAAGTAAGCAATTTATTGATGACCCAAAAAAAATTTTATAGAGAATTGGGAAATAAGGTAAAATGAACTGAAAGACCGCCAAAAAAAGAGGAAATAGATATATTTTGGAGAAGTAGCTATGAAGATCATGTGGAACATAACAAAGATGCTAAATGGATAGAAGAAGTAAAAGAAAGAATAAGAAGTTTAAAGGTACAGGATATGAAATGGGATGAAGTAACAGCCAGAGAGATTGAAACAAAGTTGAGAAAAGCCTCTAAGTGGAAAACCCCAGGCCCAGATGCAGTACCTAACCTTTGGCTTAAAGTATTAACTTCTTTACACAAGGATTTAGCCATGAGTAAGAAATATTTATATGTGCACCCCGAACACACACCGCACTGGTTAACAACAGGAAAAACAATGCTCTTACTTAAAAGTGAACCTGCAAGCTACCCTAAAAATTATAGACCAATAACTTGTCTTCCGACGATGTATAAACTATACACGGGAATTGACGCCGACAGAGTTTATAGTCATTTAGAAGAAAACTCAATTGTGGCAGTAGAACAAAAGGGCAATAAAAGAAAGTCATATGGAACAAAGGATCATTTGTTTTAAAGTTATAGTGGAGAACTGTAAGAAGGGGAAGAATCTAAGTATGGCATGGACTGACTACAAAAAAGCATTTGATAGTATCCCACATTCATGGATAAAAGAATGCTTAAAAATGTATAGGATACACCCTACACTGATTGACTACTTTACAGTAACCATAAAACAGTGGCAGACCAGTTTGCAATTAAGCCATGATAAAGGACAGACTATTATCCCAGGGATAAAAATTCAAAGGGTGATATTTCAGGCTGACTCTGTCACCATTGCTATTCGCCCTTCCCATTAATCCATTAAGCTGTTTACTTAACAGCTTAGGCCATGGCTACAATTTGGCTTCTAGAAAAAAAACAACAAAGTCTAATGACTTCTCATCTTCTCTTTGTAGATGATTTAAAATTGTATAGCTCACCAGATGAGGAACTGAAAGCACAGCTGCAGGTTGTCAAAACTTTTTCAAATGATATTGGAATGTCATTTGGTCTTGATAAATGTGTAAAAGCAACCTTTAAAAAAGGAAAATTGCAGCACCAGGAAAACATCAGTTTGGGACAAGAATGTGATATAAAAGAACTTGAGCAAGAGAGGGTGTATAAATACTTGGGAACTGATGAAGGATCAGCAATAAAACATGAACAAATGTGAATAAAGCTTAGTAAGGAATACTTTAGAAGACTTAAATTAATCCTGAAAACCGCATTGACATCTAGGAACAAGATCCAAGCCATAAATCAATTTGCTCTTCCTGTCCTAACATATAGTTTTGTAGTGACTGACTGGCCCCAAAAAGTGTTGGATAGATTGGATATTAAAACAAAAAGGATGCTTCATGCTCACCAAAGGATTTATAAAAATCAGTGTATACCAAAATTATATATTCCCCGTTCCGAAGGTGGGATAAGCCTCCTTGAAATTGATTACATGTATAGATTTGCAATCATGGGACTCCACACATATCTACTGACCTCACAAGATCCAAATGTAGTGAAAGTTTTGAAACATGAGGAGAATAAATCTAAGATGACATCTCTGCTTAATTTAGCAGAAGCATATCGACATCAAGCAGGAATGGAAATCAAACCAGAAGTGGATAAAAACCAGGCAACTGAATGTGCTAAAATATAAAAGAAAGAATATAAGGTGAAGGACCAGATGAGAAAGCAAGAAATGTGGAAAAAACATAAATATAGTTGCAAGTATAGAAAACTTCTGGAAGAGCCTCATGTTGTTCAAGAACGAATGCAGGAATGGTTAAGGAGAGGTGAATTCACATCAAGAAATGAAAGCTTAATATTGGCAGCCCAAGATAGTGGGCAACATACACGCTGGTTTACAAAGTCCATTCAACATGTGGGAGAAGCAGACATATGTAGGTTTTGTAAAACCGAATTGGAAACAGTTACAAACCTTGCTGCTGGTTGCGATGCACTAATGGCAGAGGGACTGTATACTGAAAGACATAATAATGTGGTGAGATTGTTACACTCGAGATTGTGCAAACATTATGGTATCGAAGTGGCTGAAAAACACTGGAAACATGAGCCACAAAGAATCAGAAAATGATGAAGTTTATATCACATGGGATCACCCAGTACCAACAGTTCAAAAGATAGATGCTAGAAAACCAGATATAGTGGTCCAAGAAAAGAAGACAAAAGTAGCATCGATCATTGAAATTGCCACACCTAGTGACTACAGTGTCTTGCGTACAGAGAGACACAAAGTCATAAAATACCTTGATCTGCAGGTAGAAACAAGAGCCATGTGGAAGAAAGATACCCAGACAGTTCCAATAGTAGTAGGAGCAACTGGTCTTATAAAAAAGAATTTACAATCGTATTTAGATATGTTACCAATTTATGTGACACTGTACGAATAGCAGAAGAAGTCATTATTGGGCACATTGTGGGTGCTGTGAAGAGCACCTTTGGTTGACAAAGAGTGAAGCAATACTAATTTCATGAACTTTAATCGTACTTTGACTTAGGAATGGGGTCCATTCCCGTCATGGTATTAGAAACCCCAGAAGACTTGGAGAAATTAAAAACGGCAAATACAATAACAAATCCTGGTAAGAATACAATTAAATTCATACAAATAGAGTAGCAGTGGATGAAGATTGCATATATAAAACATAATCAGTATGAAAATTGCATATTCAAAAGATGAAAAAATAGCTATAAAAAATAATGCATGAAAAGATGGCACATAGTGTAAGACAGCATTTATAAAAGTTTGCAAAACCTTTTCACTAGTTAGCTGTGTGACTTGCTGGTCATCAGCAGCTGGCGCTGTGTGAATTCCACAGTGTTGTATCATTTGCATCTTTACCTACATTTGGGTTGAGCCCATAGCTGGTTATGTGGTTAGGGGTGAGGAACAGGCGGTGACTTGCTCTACAGACAGACTGTGGTGAAGGCATCTGCTGTGTATGTAGTCTGGAGATAACAAAGCTATTGGCTGGCTGCGTTAATTCTGGTTGAGGCAGTAGTCGCTAGCTGGGGCTAGGACTGGGGCATAAATCCATTGTGTAGGTATTTGAGATTGGGGCAGTACTCTGGGGGATGGGGCAGTGTTTTGCTGTATAGCTAAGCTGGGCACAGGGAAAAAGCTAGCAATATGAATAAATTAGATACTGCACCAAAGCCAGATATATATATGGAGTTGGTTGGCCTAGACAAGAGTTAGATTTGAGAAGATAGAGACTAGCAAGTAGCTATCTCTATGTGAAGACTAGGTTAGGAAGCAACTGTTTGAGAGGGCAGGGCATGACCACTAACTACTGTATGAATATGTGGAAATAGAACATAGTTGACATAAGTTAATAGATTGTGGCAAAGCAGCAGTTAAGTGCAATGTGCTCTGTAATTTTGGTTGGGTGGTTGGTAATTACCAGTGTGGGTAGGAAGATGCAGGCAGTACTTAACTGTGGGGATATTTTGTGACTATGGCACTCAACATCTGAATGAGTAAGTGTAGACTGGAGCTCAAGATTGGAGGTTTTAGCTGTCAGAGGCTGGGTACATGATGGCAGTGTGATTACACTGGAGTTGTGTCATTAGTGGTACCACTGTCTATGGATATGTAGAGATGGGGCAGTAATTGGATTAACAAGTAGCAGCTGACTGAATACGTTGGAACTACGGTACTAGCACACAGTAGGCAGACTGGAGATGAGGCACCAGCTAATATCATGGGTGGACACCAACTAGCTGGTTGGGGCTCTGTATTAAAAGCAACATGGGTAAGTTAAAGATATTGTCAGCAGTGGCATGTTTTAGCTGCCGAGGTCAGGATAGCATTCTTTATGAAGGCATGAATAAAAGCAAATGGAACAAGGAGATTTTAAACAAGGATGCTTGAATTTCACAGGGTGCAATTGATGCAAAGGACAACAACAGGTTTAACTGGAACTGGAAAGCAATGAATAAGATGGAAAAGACTCTATCAGTGCTGGACTGTGCCAGTAAGCTTAAAGTAAATCATAGTGGGGAATATTTGTATGTTTTTGACTGGATGGTCTTAGTAAAGCTACACTGGTGGGTACTTGTATATTAGGGTGAAACTCCACATATGCAGCACTATTAATAAGCATCAGTAATAACAAAGCTAAGCCTGGGCATATGTGAGTGTGATGGGGACTGCTGTTACAGTGTTAAACACAATTAAACAGTGAGGTATGACAGAAACATAAACATGTTGGACAGATCATGTCCTTCAATCAGCATCAGGAAATATGATATGCTGAGGTGAAGCGATATGAGTTAAGCTCACTGATGTCTTAAAATTAAAAATAATTGAAATGGGCATGATACAAAAAGAATGGTCTTTACTACTTTAAATGGCACTGAACCAGCATTTTGTTTTTTTGGGTGAGGGGTGGCTATCTAAATGTTAGCTGCTGGTAATGGAGCCAATGACATTAGATTAAAAACAGTACGTCTGTGTGTCTCTGAGAAGGACTACATCCAGAAGCTGGACAGGGAACGTACAGTTCATTTAGTGAATAGCAGGTGTTAGATCCAGTTACAGGAGAGAGATGGCGTGTTTAAGTGACTGCTAGCAGGTATGACCTCTGAGATTATAGCGCACAGTGGGAGGCACATAGGAGCTTGTCAAATGAGAAGAGGGAAAACAGGTGTCCTGTGAAAAGTTCTTGAAGGTCAGAGAGTGTGAAGAGAAAGAAACAGGCCTGCTGTTAAAGGACAAATACAGAAGAGACAAAGAGAAAAACTTCAGCTCAACAGAGAGGGAAGGCAATCTCTAAAGAGAAACATTTTTAAGTAGTGTTGATATTAATATTTTTTGGAATTTCAACACTATTCTGTGTCTGTACTGTGAGCTCAGGCTTTTGCCTGTTTAAGTGCAGACGGACATCCTAAAACAGGAATTCACAAAAGTATGGCTCTGACTAGCAAAACAGTGGCACAGCTTGCACAAGTGAGACGATACCTTGCAAGTCAAGCTGCAGCTGCCCATGGTGAAGGGAAGGCAGGTAAGAAGATGAGATGAGATACACTTGTAAATTTCATAGTATCTAAAAGATCTGTCCACAGTAAGGGTAACGTGGGTAATCAGATTAATGCAGGTTGCAGCAAAGGTGCAGGAGGTTCTCTGTATTAGTTTAAAGGCAGGTGCAACTAAAATGCTTAATCTCATGAAGCAAGTTTGTGGGTACTTTTCACTGTTATAGTTAGTATAGGTAACAACTGGATCGGTGCTTATGTAATGTACATGAGCTTGTACCACTGACTGTCCGAGATGAGGCAGGAAAGATGGAAAATTAATCCTAAGGCTTGTACTGCATGTAGTTTTGACAGTGAGTGACAATGACAGAAATAAATGAATTAAGTTTCAAACATAAATCCAGCAGCTACCATATAGAACAGAGGAAGGACTGTAATAAATGCATGCATTAGAATTTCTGCTGCTGCTGCTGTAGGTGCTTAAATATTAAACTGGGTAGTTTGGAAGTGCTACCATCCAGGAAGAAGGCACTGTAAGATTTTGGGGCTGCAGCACTTGAGGAAGGAAGGGCTAAAGAAATCCATTCATCCATTCAGCCATCTACAATCTCTTTTTCTCGGTTTTGCATGAGGTGAAGACATTACTTCATCAGTGGCAAGCATCTAGAGCCAAAGTTCACAATCCTTTTTGAGGCACCCTTATTAGAATGTATCCGCAGTTTACCGGACTAATTAATCTAAAGCATTGGTTAAGTGCCTCTGTTGAATGGTCCTTCGGAGAAAGCAATTGTGTCTGAAATTACTGGGACTTTTAGTTGGTGTTCAGCTGTATGGTAAAGTGTTTGTACTATTAGGAACCTAGTTTTGATTAGGGAGGAAAGTATTGGAGGGTTGGCCAGGGCAGGGGGGCTTCTCACCTTCTTTGGGGGTGATGGACAACGACAGTTTACTGCAGAACTGACTTCTGGCCAAAGCCAGAGGCTCATTCCAGAGACACATGGCCTAAGGAATGCAACCTTTAAGAATGCTTGCTTGGCTGTATGAGAACATGCAGGTGCATTTACCTGTAGCATCGACAAAAAACATTTCTGTACAATACGATTATCCGAGCCGATGAAGACTGTACGTCTTGCTTGCTCGTGTCCATTGGCACTAAAGCAGAAATAAAAGATTTTTTCCTCTGGAGAGAGAGGAACCACTCTACAAAGTTATACAGCAATGTATGAGGAATTGCAAATCAGAATGGTTGGGAGGGTGGCCTAATGGTTAAGGTGTTTGCCTTACATGCAGAAAGTGCAGGGTTTGAGTTTCACAAGGGGTAATTGGCTAGGCTGAAAATGGCTCATAAGGGCAGTTAGCTTAGTACTAATCTATGAATTAGTAATAAGTATAAATGACAGGACAGCCTGAGCTCAAACAACAGATGCCTGAGACTAAAAATGCACATTAAAATACCAGTGCCCTTTCTTTTGCTAGAAAAGTCTCTTACAGCAGGAGAGAATCTATATATATCCATATATAATGTGATCACTAAAGTTTGAGAGTTTTGCTCATAAAACAATATTGTAGAGTCTTGGATAACAGAACTATGTTAAGGTTAGGTTTTCAGATAATCAGCCAGTTTCACTTTCTAGTGTCCTTTGTAGAGAATTAAAAAAAGTGTAATACATTTGGCTAATAATGCAGAATGCTAACCAGAGGTCAGCAAAAGTGACACTTGGTACTAATCAAGACTTTTTTCATTTTCGGTGGCACTCCTTCTGTAGGTCGCACATGGAAGATTCTTTCCTTTACTGTGGCTATTCCAGGGGTCTGTGTCTGTATGCTGAATGCCTGGTTGAAGAAACACCATGAACATGAAACGCCAGAATTCAAGGCGTACAAGCACTTGCGTATACGTACCAAGGTCAGTTTAACTGAATGCATATTTCTTAAAGTATATGTTTTCAATACAGCTTAATTTCTACTAGATTTCTCCTTTTAATAAGAATATTTTTTTAGCAGTGGCAAACTAGTTGTTTATAAGATCACATCTGTAATTTCCGCTCAGTCTGTTCTAATTTACTGCCCTGCAGCCAAAACATTATTTGGTTTCCCTTAATCAAAGGTTTATTCTTGTTTATTTAAAATAATAGTTCTAGTGCTAGGTTTGTAAAGATACCTGGAGTACTCTTAAACATTGCTGTTTGAGATGCTGTGGGTTTAGTGAGAAAACCACAGTAACAAAGTATCCTTGCTGTGTAATATCACCTGAACACTTTTCATTTATTTGCTTTTCTAAGCTCTGTACAGCAAAGAAGCAAGCCCAGCAGCAGTCGTTTTAAGTCATGAGATAATCTGTTTTTAAATTACTGATATGCTAAGTAGCCTGTAATCACTGATATGACCATAACTGGTATCAACATTTCATTATTGCCAAGAACAGCTACCCTGATGTTCAGATATGCACACATGTAGTATTGTCCTTCATCCTTACAGTTTTGTTAACCCCATCCTGCTGTATTGATCTACAGTCTGCCAACCTTTCTCATTTTACTTGTTCCTTTCTATGGGATCTTGACTAACTCCACCACATCTTTTGCTTGGTTGGGCTGCTCTCTTGAGAGGTTGGAGACAATGCTGTTGCACTTCATTCAGAACTCAGTGAGGACTGAATAATGAAGGTAGCTGGGACTTCATAAGGTGATGCGCACCGGTGCCTTCTCTGAATTCTTCCTTCCTCATGCATCAGTGTGCCATGGATATAACACCGCTGTGCAGAGTTCTGTGCACACACCACTGTCATGCCATGGGCATAGCACAGCTGTGCAGAGTTCTGTACACACACCGCTGTCATGCCATGGGCATAATACAGCTGTGCAGAGGTCTGTACAAACACACCACTGTCATACCATGGGCATAACACAGCTGTGCAGAATTCAGTACACACACCATTGTCATGTCATGGGTATAGCACAGCTGTGCAGAGTTCAGTACACACACCATTGTCATGTCATGGGCATAACACAGCTGTGCAGAGTTCAGTACACACACTACTGTCATGCCATGGGCATAGCACAGCTGTGCAGAGTTCTGTACACACACCGCTGTCATGCCATGGGCATAATATAGCTGTGCATAGGTCTGTACACACACACACCACTGTCATACCATGGGCATAACACGGCTGTGCAGAGATCTGTACACACACCACTGTCATGCCATGAGCATAGCACAGCTGTGAAGAGTTCTGTACACACTGCTGTCATACCATGAGCATAATACAGCTATGCAGAGGTCTGTACAGGCACACCACTGTCATACCATGGGCATAACACAGCTGTGTAGAGTTCTGTACACACACCAATGTCATGCCATGGGCATAACACAGCTGTGTAGAGTTCTGTACACACACCACTGTCATGCCATGGGCATAACACAGATGTGCAGAGTTCTGTACACACACCACTGTCATGCCATGGGCATAGCACAGCTGTGCAGAGTTCTGTACACACACATCACTGTCATACCATGGGCATAACACAGCTGTGCAGAGTTCAGTACACACACCATTGTCATGTCATGTCATGGGCATAGCACAACTGTGCAGAGTTCTGTACACACACATCACTGACATACCATGGGCATAACATAGCTGTGCAAAGTTCAGTACACACACCATTGTCATGTCATGTCATGGGCATAGCACAGCTGTGCAGAGTTCTGTACACACTGCTGTTATACCATGATCATAATACAGCTGTGCAAAGTTCTGTACACACACATCACTGCCATAGCGTGGGCATAACACAGCTGTGCAGAGTTCAGTACGCACACCATTGTCATGTCATGGGCATAGCACAGCTGTGCAGAGTTCTGTACATACACCATTGTCATGTCATGGGCATAACACAGCTGTGCAGAGTTCAGTACGCACACCATTGTCATGTCATGGGCATAGCACAGCTGTGCAGAGTTCTGTACACACTGCTGTCATACCATGATCATAATACAGCTGTGCAGAGTTCAGTACACACACCACTGTCATGTCATGGGCATAACACAGCTGTGCAGAGTTCAGTATGCACACCACTGTCATGTCATGGGCATAGCACAGCTGTGCAGATTTCTGTACACACACATCACTGCCATACCATGGGCATAACACAGCTGTGCAGAGTTCAGTACACACACCATTGTCATGTCATGGGCATAGCACAGCTGTGCAGAGTTCTGTACACACACCGCTGTCATGCCATGGGCATAGCACAGCTGTGGAGAGTTCTGTACACACACCACTGTCATCCTGTCTTACTATGGCTCTGCAGACTAATGGAGTAGTAGAGCACTAAAGACTTCTCAGTTCATTCTGCCCCAGTCAGTCTTTTCATCATTGTAGATTCATTTCACAACTACATTACCTGTATGACCACTAGTGACACTATGTTTTGTCCTGCTGAAACTTATTTTTATCAGTTCTGCCATCTGGGTTCATTATAATGTGAGTCTGTGCTCAATATTTATTTATATAAGCCTTGTACAACTCTTTCAGTTGAGATATAGCTACAAACAGCTAGTTGTTTGTGTCATTTGGATAAATCCTTTTACTTGATACATTTGTTTCTTTAGTTATTATACACAGTGCTTCAACACAGACTAATATCCCAAAATAAATACTCCCCATATCTTGTGTGGGCACCCCCTCGTAATTCCTGCAAATAATACCATTTGTCTTATGTTAATAGGCTTTTAGCAAAACAAGATGAATTTTGTGGTTAGAGATTTATATTAGCCCCTTCCAGCCTTATTATGTTTTGTATCCCATTTATTTTAGTTGTTTGAAGATTAAAGCAAACTTCAAATGGTACCTACCATGTAACATCATGTAAATGGCTGCATTTGAAGAGGTGTTTACTCTGAAAGGTTGCTAATAACTGAAGAACCAAGGCAATGTTAGAATTTTATTGGCTACACCTGAAATATTCATTCATAACAATATCAAAGCTTTACCATGTTTATTAGTGTCTGATATCTATTTTCACTGAGACGGTTTGACAGATATCCTTTTAAAACATTGAGAATTTAATTGGCCCCTTCTGACCTTCTTAAATTAATATTCTCTCCCACCAAATGGTTTATGAGATCAGAAATGTTAAGCCTAATCCAGGATCTATGTTAACAACATGCCATTACGAATACTGTGACATTCCATCGCCACCTGATCGATAGAGTAATGTGGGATGTGTGACACTTAGATTGATAGACCTTCAAAATGTGAATAATAAATATGGAGAAATTTCTTTGAAGCTCATGACCAGCATATTGCAGTCATAAGAGGCCTGGCTTATGACTCCCATTTCATTCACATTATGATTTTCTTCTAGATATGATTTGCTTTAGTATAGACATGTAGAGTAAAAGTAGTATTGGATATACATAGTACTACTTGTCTCTAAAAATTGCCATTTGTGGGCTGGTATCTTGCAGCAGGACTCTAGAGTCAAACTTGCCCTGACTGCCTTATTGCTGAGATTCTGTTTAATGGTCAACACTTACCATGCATAAAAATCTTTTTGATAAAGTTTCCCTTACATACCAAATGAGAAATATTTACATTAGGTGAACTTCAGTATGAATTGGTTGGGTGAGCACAAGAATCATTTGAAATGCTGTCTTGCATACCTGGACCTCATTCAACAAATCCCAGACCTACCCAAGTTAATCCTGCTATTGAAAATTACTGTTCTGGAGCCTGTAACTTCAAATAGGGCCAAAAGAGTGCTGTAGTTATACATCCACCTAGCTCTTGATGGTGATTTCCTTGACACCATCTGCTAGGTGGCCAAAATAATTAAGCTTCAGCTCTGTTATTCATTGCAGTAGACACAGTGGGCATGCTGCATCCAATGTCTACTGTGTTTTACAGATAGTAGACTGCAACGTGGGTAAAGCCAGGAATTTTTGGAATGGAATACCGTTTTCCAAAGTGCTGTCCCCCCAACAGTGTGACTGTTTCTTGATGTTTGGCTACATTGTATAGTTGTGACAAGTTGTGTAACGAGTCACATTGTGCTGTTGTGTGATGCTACTAGACCTCTTTAGGACAGCCAGCCCATGAGCTTTACTTCCACCACACTGCAGGTTGTAGCTGCAGACTAGCAGTTGGTTACAAAGTATCAGTCTGAGATTCCATAGTGGCATACGATGTCTCTGAGCATATTACATTGTAGTTTAGTTTTGATTGTAGTAGTAACACTGACACTAAGTACAGTCATTCCTGTAACAGCTGCTATTCTGATTGCATATTAGTAAATGTATTGTACTTCTCAGTTTAACAGTCAGTATAAGCATAACAGTTATGTAAGCATACTTCTCAACGATCCAGATTTCTTGAAGAATGTCCATCCAGATTTTAGCCTTATATTTTCGATCTGTTCCTCATCAAATATGTTTTTCTGGCAAATTTTTGAAGATTGAGATCCCTAAATAATGGCAGACATTTGAGTTTAAGACTTCATACCTTCAAGAAAATACATGCTAATTCAAAACATATCATCCTAACAACTTTCTAAATTTTAATAAAATATTTAAGAAAATTGTCTCTGTTTTTAGGCCTGTGTCTCCCCCATTATTTGTGGCTTTTCCAGTTTTCTTGCATTTAGATGTTGAAAATTATGTATGCAAGGTTAGCTGCTTTTCATCCATGGAGATAAACTGTCAGCTAATTTAATTTAGAGGTTCCATTCAAAGTCGTGAAATCTTATCCAAAATCGACTTTAATGTAAACAAGTTTCCTTTGCCTAAATGTGCAGCTACAAAATAATTAGATGTATTTTGTTACTGTTCATTAACACTTCATTGACATATTACAGTAGTCACATACTGTATATGTTATCAAAATATTTATTGCTTCTTTGTCTTATCTAACAGAAAAGTGTAGCATTTTTGTAGTAAATGGAGGTTATATTCTCACCATAATGACAAATCTGGAAGACAAGGTCCATTCTCTCCAAACAACAGGATGAAGGACAGCAGACATTAGGAGCACTAACAAGTACAAAATTCCCAGGTTGCCAAAACATACTACCTTTATCCCATTCTACATCACAATGTTCAGCTGGTCCACAGAGGCATCAGAATTTGGAAAAGTAAAAGCTCAAGACCAACAATGCCAGAGGTGGGAGAAGGTGGGTGGGTATGTTACAAAGGACTGATCTGCCCTTCCGGATCTATCATTTTGGTAAGTACATAACTTTCTTACCTGGTAAGAAGAGGTCTGTGGTTTGTAAACAATGGGACAGAGTTCATAAAAAAATCTTCCAGAGTGGTCCAGCTGCTCATTCTTATGGAAACCTATACTTTTTGACAGTGACCACCCCCCTCCAAAGAAGGCTTGGACCTGGAGTTTACACCAGCTTATAATATCTTGAAAAGTGTTGAGAACAGAGCAAGCAGTAGGAACCCAAATATCATAAAGAGCTGCACTTTGGTAAAAGACTGTTCCAAATAGCTTCAGTGCTGAAAGAACAAACTTCCTGCGCTTGCTATGATAGAAATAGGTACAATGAGACAACCATCTGGTTAAGGTACTTTTAGAAACATCCTAACCAGTCTGTTTTTAGACAAACCAACAAACAGCTGGCTATCATTACAGGTAGGTTTTGTCTTCTTAATATAAACACTCACTTCATAGTGCGCATGGAGAAGGTATTCTTCCCAGGTTAGAGTACTTGGGGAAAAGGCAGACAGACAGACAGACAGACATATTTATTAAGGTTAGTCTGAGCAGCCACTTTTGGCAAAAAGGAGGTATTAATATGGAGAGTGACTGTGTCTCTGTGAACTGCAAATTATGGGGGCAAAATGTGTCTTAGACATTCTCTCATCTGACGTAAGAGCCAGCAGAAACAAATTCTTCTAAGAAAGGTACTTTAGATCTACAAAATTTCAAAATGAGGCAATGTCTGCTTCTCCAATGCAAAATGTCAGTCCTAAGGCTGTACCAGATCCCACAGTGGAAGTTGTATTAAGAACATATCTTTTAAAAAAGCTTTGCAAACCTGAGACAAAACTAGAAAACAGGAGCTCAGACCTTCATGGAAATTGGATGTGGCTGCAAGATGCACTTTGATGGAGGAATAAAGTAGCCTGGAATAAAAAAATATCTGAGTAAGATAATCAAGTGAGGACAGAACAGGGTGTAACAAAGGGTATGAACAGAAACATAGGTTTAGTTATCCCTGTAAGTCTTGCAAGTGTTAGGCTTTACAGGAGGAAAAAATGATCCGGCTTGTTCATGAGTAGAAGCGATGATCATGTCTACCTCTGGAAATTGAACATCTATGTAGCTAACTTGAGTGAATAATGGGACTAAAAGGTAAAACAGTTGCTGAGAACACACAGTTCTACACACTATAGAGTGTCAGCTTTGCTGTAGCTCTTTTTATGGACTAGAATTAAGACTTGTTCCATGGTTTTGATATATGCTGTTACTTTTATATGTTTGGTTTATATATAGTATTATTAATTAATTATTTTCCATTTTGTATATTTTATGATGTATTTTTATTGATTAAATCACTTTATAAAGGCGGTTTTAAATAATTAAGTAATTTATAATGTGACCAATTAATGAGGTTGGTTTACTGTTTAAACAGTCACCCAATGATTCAGTTTTAGTTCTGATGAAGTTCTAAGCAGTGGGGGTCTATATTAGAAGCATGAAACTGCTTTTGACTGAACACATAAAGAGTGACACATATTCATCGAACCGCATTTAAGCGATTCAATGAATATGTCACAGGGCAAGGAGGTAGTTGGCCAACTACATGGACAAACACAAATTTTTATAATGATTTTTTTAATGATTTGTTTTAACAACGTTTTACAATTTTTAAGACTTTATATTTTTTTTATAACATGGATAGACTGGATAATTATTTGAATTTATTTGAATTCATTTGAATTTAACAGATATAACATTATAAGTTTTTTCATAATATTGTGCAATAAAGTGTTGGAAATAATGGGATTTAAGTTATGGAAGTGATGTAATTAGTTACAGCCAATAGGCAAGGTGTTGGGTCTTTAAATAGGATGTAAAGGATGTAGCAAAATGATTCTGATGAAGTTTTCAGAAATGAAAGCGCTTAATCCTGTTTTTTTTTATGTGTGGCATAAAAACAACTTAAGTGTGGCAGCCTTCACTGACTCTGGTACTACCACTGAAGTTTATTTATGGTTACATGGAGTCACCCTTTCCTTTGCGATCTTGGTGTTGGTATATTTAGTTAGGGGGGTGTGGGGGGGCACAGCCCCCCATGTTGGGGGATGTGGGGGTGAAGCCCCCCACCTGATAATTGTTTTTAATTTTATTTTTTTCCAAACAGCCACGTGAATTTTTTCACTAGGAAGAAATTTGATTATGTGGCCATTCGCTATTTACAGGTTTCGCGTATTATGTGTCAACTTTTACGTAGTCACACGTATGCGCTGTTGTTGTTCTGATATACACCCATGAGGATGAATGTGTTTAATTAAAACTTCTTGTGTATTCATACAACTTGTAGTTTGAACTTAACTCTGGGCTGCTGGTGTTTGTTTATTCTGACTGCCTTTGATAATTATCTTCCATGGTGCTCTGATTTACAGGGCTGCTCTTGTGCAAGATTTACTTGAGTTACTAGTGCATATTTCCTGCATTCACCTCATTTTTGTTTATTGTTATATCTATGCTATTTACTAAGTCCTGTATTAACATGTTGAGATTCGCAGAGACATATTCACAGAGAGTTTAACAGAGCTGGAAGATGTGCCTTGCCCAATTAAGCAGAGTAGAAAGAATTTGCACAATGTGATGTTAACTGCCACATATAATAGCGCTAATACTTTTACAAATAATTCAGTGAAGTTCAAGAAATGTAAGGCTCTAGATGATGATAATATCTTATAGAGAAATTCTGATTTGTTTACTTGCTTAGGCTGTTTACAACAAAAGTGTGATATTAAAATTTCATCCACAGCAATACAAATAGCACATGCATTGAGACTTGTTCCATTAGCGGTGAAAAGCAGGACTGAGCCGGAGTTTGAAGCATATGGGTACTATGGGTGTAATTGTTAAGTGAACAGAATTAACTGAATTGGTGAATACTACAGAAACAGCTGCAAAGCAAGACAAGCTTAGAATAGGCATAGGTCCTCAATGCATAAATAAAAGGATTAAAAGGAACATTATCCACGTCATACAATTGAAGATATCATTGTAACTATCCATAATACTATGTTCTTTTCTGCAATCGATGCTAATACAGGGTTTTGGCAAATTATCTAGACAGAGCTATTTCAAACTTTTGTACACCTAACAACCTTCTGTGTAGGTATAGCTTTATAAAAATTGACATTTATAATATCATATCCCTCAAAATTGTTTCAAACAGTAGAAGTTAAATGATTAAAGAACTATAAAGATGGGTAAATGCAATCAGTGATGGTATATAGTTTGAGGAACCACTAAACAGAAAAATGGCTCACAAAGTATCAAGTGACTAAAAAGGTAAAGTCCAAAAGAGCCCGAAACTGAATATTAGTATGTGTCAGATTCATATTTTGGCTCTAAAGGTCTCAAAACAGACTCTGATAAGGTCTGTGGAAAGCTAAATTAGCAGAAGCCCCATTACATACTATGTCTTTTAAGATTCGTTGATATGGTGGAATATATTTCCAAGTTCAGTCCAAATTTATTAGATTTAACAGTGCCACTTAGAGATCTATTGCGATGAAACTGATTTATTTTGAGCACAGTTTCAATACAGAAGCTCCAAGATGCTGGTTAGTTTAATCAATGATAGAACTTGTAGATCAGAGTGCATGTGCTGTGTGCTGTATCTTTAAGAAGCATGTCAAAGATGTAACCTGCAGGTATAAAGGTTAAGCACGTGCCATTCCTAGTGCCATTTTGAGAGTGCAGCCAGAGAGTGAGCATGTATGATTCCAGCAGTTAGTTTGTATATAAGTTACTTAAGTTAGGAATCTTCTATCATGGTGTGTTCGTGTAAAATAAAGCTGCTTGAACAGAACGCATGAAGACTCTTCTATTGTGTCCAAAGTTGGAGAGCGAGATGGTGTCATTCAGAGCCATGATGTGCAGAGATGACAGCAAAGGTAAACTAAGAGAAATGAGCACAAAAGAGAGCCAGAAAAGAATCAAAGGTAATGAGAATCCGCACAAACTGTTTTATAAAAAAGGTAAAACGGAGCATCACAAGGGCACAAACTGCATTATTAAACAAACGAGAGGTGAAAAGGGTATCTTAACTAAGGAAGATGTTTAAAATAATGACATTTGACAAAACGATTATCAGAAAAGCAAAACAAGCATGTTTAAAGTAAGATGAGCATGTGTAAGGGCAAAACGGGCATATTTAGAGTAAAATGAGCTCAAGAAAAGTACAATGGGCACAAAAAGAGATTAAATGAGCAAAACGAAAATAATAAGGGCAAAAAACGTTTCCATTAAGCATAAATAAAGCAAGGCGACTGTACGTTTTTTGGGAAAGTGCTATGTTTGGGCATAACTATCGCTTCATATTGTATTAAGGGCATAACTAAAGTTAGAAGAATCTCAAAGTGCGTAAAAGTGCTTACAGTGTGCGCTTATTACTATGTATGTATTCTGAAGAGTTATTTGTGAGCAAAGTACAACTATTTCGTGAAGTGCAGTCAAAGTATTGCCATTTCGAAAGGTTTCTTGTGCTGCGTGTGTCTATTCGCAAAGTGCTGCCTTTACAGAGTGTTTCTTGCTCTGTAAAGAGTTGCCTAGCAAGGTACCACCATTTTGGAGAAATTTCAGTATGTTGTTTGTAGTTTATTCACAAAGTGCAATCACTTTGAAATGTTGTTGGCTTTGACCTTCTCTTGCCTAGTTCATTCGCATTGTGATGTTATTTGAAATGCTTCTTAAAATGATAAATTACTTTAGCAAGACAATAATCTCAAGTGTTACAATGCCCTACAGACTTATTTTGCAAAGTCCAGTTGCATAGAGGCTTGCATTGTGCAGTTGTTTGATATGTTTCTTGTACTGATAAGAAGTGATTTCTTGCAATGCAATAATATCAAGAGTATTACAGTGCTCAAAAGAATTGTTTTGCAGAAAAGCCCAAAAGCATAATTTCAAAAGCACAAAGTTACAAATACTGGCATATGTGTATGTGTATGTGTTCGTGCTTATTTGCAAAACCCTTCACTGGTATGTATTAATATGGCAGATGGATTTCGAAAGCCCTTACAACTTGTATTTGATCAGAATAGTGCAGAGAATTGGAGGATATTTGAGCAAGAGTATGATAAATTTATACAAGCAGCTTATTCAGCTAAAGATGCACACACCAAGGCATTCATTTTGTTAACTCTAGCTGGGTCAGAGGCCAGAGAAAGAGAGCATTCATTTGTGTAAGCACCAGCAGTATATGAGGGAGAAGGTGAAAATCTTAATATTGTTGTACAGGCTAAATCAAGGGAAGACCCCTAGAGTTTAAAGTGCAAGTTTAGAGAAATATGTAAGCCCTAATTACTAGAGGCATTTGTTTTTTGTGAGAGAGAGATCAGAAATCTGGAGAGACCTTTGCAACTTACATAACTGAGCTGAGAAACAAGGCTAAAACATGTTGGTTTTGTGACTCAAAAGATAAGTTAATAAAGGACAGGCTCATGTGTGGTATTAATAGTGCTGCTGTGAGAAAGATCTTGCTTCGTGACAGTGATTTAACGTTGAGCAAAGCCACTGAGATTTGTCAGATCCATGAAGTGACAGAAAAACACACAAGTATGCTTGCTAGTGACAACAGTATGGTTTCAGAAGGCTCTAGAGCAATTGTAGATAGTATGCAACACATGGCAAAGAGAAGTAGGCCTAAGCACATGGCAGCCACAGCCCTTGCTGGCTTTCCAAGGAAACCACATAGCTTTCCAGCAAGTTCTAAGGCTAGTTCAGTTAAGGGAGCATCCTCAGTGCATTACAAAGGTGAATCAGCAAAACCCAAGTCCAGCTTTATTGTTAGCTGTTGCAATTGTGGTGCAAATCATAGGTTCATAGGTTAGCACTAGGCTATCTGCCCTTATGGGCCATTTTAAGCCTAGCCAATTACCCCATATCAGAATCAAATACTGTACCTTGTGTTTCTAAGGTAAGCACCTTCACCATTACGCCAACCTCCCACCCCTGACAATCATGAGTCTAAAAGAGAGAAATGCTTTAACATTTGGTCAGCAATATCACAAGTGTAAAAAATTTAACCATTTCCAAAAGTTTTGCAAATCAAGTAAACCTCACACAGTTGTGAAGAAAGGTCACACAAAAAAGCAGGTTGATCAAGTAGAGTCGAAGCTGTCAGCTTTCTATGTAGATGGTGTATCAGTGCTTGGTGAAAGAGTTGATGGAGTGAATTTATTGGCCAAGAACTATTACAACCTGTTATTCTCTGTAGTCCAAAGTCCAGTACAGTCTTTATTGGGTCTCAGAGATAGTTTGAGAATGAATCTGCTTTCTTTTACCAAAGAAGTTCATCACATAAGTGCATTTCCGAGTTCCAATTTTTCTGAAGCCATTTTCTCAGAGTATACTGATATTTTTGATGACAAGTTGGGCAAACTTCCAGTGGTGTATTCTATGAAGTTAGACCCAGAGGTCACTCCAGTGGTCAGACTGGCAAGAAAAGTTCTGATAGCTATGCAGAATAAAGTCAAAGCTCGGTTGGATAAAATGGTACAGCAAGGTGTAATTTGTCCAGATACAGAACCAACTGAATGGGTATCGTTTATGGTAGCAGCTCACAAAAAAGGCTCAGACGAAATCAGTATATGTATTGACCCAAGAGATTTGAACAAAGCATTGAAGAGATTGTATTATATGCACAGTTGAAGAGATCGCATCGCTAATACCGAATGCCACTGTCTTTCTGTCTTGGATGCAAACATTTTATTTTGGCAAGTGATGCTTGATCACAAATCCTCATTACTAACCACTTTTGGAACCCCATTTGGCAGATACAGATTCCTAAGGATGCCATTTGGAATAAATTCTGCAAGCGAAGTCTTTCAGCGTGCAATGGAGAAAATGTTTTCAGGTTATCCTTGTGCCATAATAGTAGATGATTTATTGGTTGGAGGCAATGGTGAGGCAGAGCATGACAGAAAACCTAAAATAAGTTCTAGACAGAGCATGTGAAGTGAACTTAAATCTCAATCCTCTGAAGTGTAAATGCAGACTTCCAGAAATTACATATGTAGGTCATTTATTTACCAGTACTGGTTTGAGACCAGATCCGACCAAACAAGCAGCTATCCTTGAGATGTCCACACCAGAAAATGTTCAAGCTCTACAACATTTCCTACGCATGGTCAACTATTTAGGCAAATTCATACCAGACTTTAGTGAGTTGACAGCACCTTTAAGAGAGCTAAAGTGCAAAACTGTTGCATGGTCATGGTTAGAACAGTACCAGAAGGCATTTGAAGACCTCAAGCAGAAAATTGACACCCCACCTACATTAAGATACTATGATGTGGACAAACCAGTCACCCTTTCCTGTGATGATTCAAAATTTGGTCTAGGCACAGTTTTACTTCAAGAGGGAAGACTAGTAGTCTATGCATCTAGAACACTTACCCAAAATGAGATGCAGTATGCTCAAATTGAGATAGTATCTGCATGTTACATGTTTCATGATTAAATTTATGGTCGAGCTATTCAGATTGAAACTGATCACCAACCTCTAGTTACAATTCTAAAAAAGCCTATGCATTCAGCTCCAGCAAGATTACAAAGAATGATGCCCAAATTACAAAAGTACAACTTCAAAATGGTCTATACAAAAGGCAAACTACTCTATATGGCTGATAGCTTATCTAGATCACCCAGAAATAAGACGGAACAGATTGACGCAGAAAATTTTGACTTTGACGAGATGGCAGTGCGTAATTTTTCTACCACTAGGCTTGATAAGTTAAGAGATCACACAAAGACTGATCCGATTTTGCAAAAGCTCAACCACTACATTAATGTTGGATGGCTGTCAAAGCAATCTAGTGTACTACCTGAAGTGCAAACTTATTTTCCTTACAGAGATGAAATGTTGATGGAAGATGGTATTAATTTTAAAGATCCTAAAATTGTTGTTCCTGCTTCCTTACAACAAAAATATATCCAGATTTTGCATTATGGCCACCCAGGTTCCGCATCCACTAAGAGAAGAGTGAGAGAGTTAATATTTTGACCTTCATTACTGAGTTTATGAAGATATGTGAAGGCTGCCAGCCTAGCTAGCTAGAATTCTGTAGATAATTCTATGTCATTTTAAATATGAATAGAATCCACAGGCTTGTCCTCTTAAATGTAACAAAACTGTGTTAAATGTTGAACTTCAAAAATTTAACCACAGTGCACTCTGCTGGAAGAAAGCTGATAAGTCAAGCATTGTATGACTGATTTCAAGGCTCTGAGACATAATGACTGGGCTGAGGAATTACTTGTATTGTTTTGAGACCAGAGTTAATTGGTAGATTTTACATATATAATGTCTTTTATTGCTGTAGTTTCCTGACCAGGTGCAAGATCAAAGAAATGTTAAAACTGTGAGTTTCTGTTAGCCTGGGAACCAGAGAAGAATTATGTAATCTAAAATGAGTCAGCAATGATGTATCATTTTTAAGACTTTCTCAGACAGAGAGAATCAGAGCATTTTGGATTTTGTCTGAAGAACATTACTCACTAGTACTCTGCCTTTGCTCTAGATGTAAGTTTATTCAGAACTGTGATTGCTCTTAGAGCTAGATAGGAATTTAATCAGATTTAGTCTAGCTATTTCTATATTTATGTCAGACTATTCTACTGTATTATTTTAAGCATTTTCCTTTGATTTCTGAACTCTTGACTAGCACTGTGTTGAATTGAAAATATTTGATTGTGTTTTCATTATTTATTATTAAATATTTTTAAACCTTTCAACTGTAGCTGTTTTGTGTAGAGATAATTTAAGTTCTAGTGTACTTGCATGTATTTTTGATACTGTACAAAGCCACCCCAATAAGCCTTGCTGTTCGTCCACTTACTATTTGGATAATAATATTGCACAATATAAATTGGACACCCTTTTGGAAGGGCCTTATTGGTAGCTGATAAATAGGGGTTCTGGTGGCAGTGGATTGCTACCATATAGCCTGGAGAGACGGGGAACAGCTAGTGAACCTGTGCCAGCCTTTCCCAGGAGAGTCTGTGTGTTTGTATATAAATCATATCTCAAAGTGTGTGTGTGTGTGTGTGTGTGTGTGTGTGTGTGTGTGTGTGTGTGTGTGTGTGTGTGTGTGTGTGTGTGTGTGTGTGTGTGTGTGTGTGTGTGTGTGTGTGTGTGTGTGTGTGTGTGCGTCAGCTACTTTGGGAGGGACATGAAGCACTGGTTGGACAGAGGCAGTGCTGGGAGGATTTGGCTTTGAATCCTGGCTAAGGACTCACTCTATAGCTGTGCCAGTGGGGAGTCTTATTTGGGATCTGGAGAGAAAGGGAGAAACCAGCCTCAGACTGACTGTGGTCTCTGTGTGCTCTTAAGGGAAATTGTACTTTACTGTGTGTGTACTTGTTATCCTTCCCAATGTGGATGCCCTTCACTGGTGTTAAATTGTACTTTACTGTGTGTGTACTTGTTATCCTTCCCAATGTGCACGTCCCTCACTGGTGTTAAACTGTACTTTACTGTGTGTGTACATGTTATCCTTCCCAATGTGCACGCCCCTCACTGGTGTTAAATTGTACTTTACTGTGCATGTACTTGTTATCCTTCCCAGTGTGCACGCCCCTCACTGGTGTTAAATTGCACTTTACTGTGTGTGTACTTGTTATCCTTCCCAATGTGCATGCCCCTCACTGGTGTTAAATTGTACTTTACTGTGTGTGTGCTTGTTATCCTTCCCAATGTGCACGCCCCTCACTGGTGTTAAATTGTACTTTACTGTGTGTGCACTTGTTATCCTTCCCAATGTGCACTGGTGTTAACTTGTACTTTACTGTGTGTGTACTTGTTATCCTTCCCAATGCCCCTCACTGGTGTTAAATTGTACTTTACTGTGTGTGTACTTGTTATCCTTCCCAATGTGGATTCCCCTCACTGGTGTTAAATTGTACTTTACTGTGTTTATACTTGTTATCCTTCCCAATGTGTACGCCCCTCACTGGTGTTAAATTGTACTTTACTGTGTGTGTCCTTGTTACCCTTCCCAATGTGGACACCCCTCACTGGTGTTAAATTGTACTTTACTGTGTGTACTTGTTATCCTTCCCAATGTGCACCTCACTGGTGTTAAATTGTACTTTACTGTGTGTGTACTTGTTATCCTTCCCAATGTGCATGCCCCTCACTGGTGTTAAATTGTATTTTACTGTGTGTGTACTTGTTATCCTTCCCAATGTGCACTGGTGTTAAATTGTACTTTACTGTGTGTGTACTTGTTATCCTTCCCAATGTGCGCCCCTCACTGGTGTTAAATTGTACTTTACTGTGTGTGTACTTGTTATCCTCCCCAATGTGCACGCCCCTCACTGGTGTTAAATTGTACTTTACTGTGTGTGTACTTGTTATCCTTCCCAATGTGCATGCCCCTCACTGGTGTTAAATTGTACTTTACTGTGTGTGTACTTGTTATCCTTTCCATTTTGCATGCCCCTCACTAGTGTTAAATTGTACTTTACTGTGTGTGTACTTGTTATCCTTCCCAATGTGCACGCCCCTGACTGGTGTTAAATTGTACTTTACTGTGTGTGTACTTGTTATCCTTCCCAATGTGCACGCCCTTCACTGGTGTTAAATTGTACTTTACTGTGTGTGTACTTGTTATCCTTCCCAATGTGCCCCTCACTGGTGTTAAATTGTACTTTACTGTGTGTGTACTTGTTATCCTTCCCAATGTGCGTGCCCCTCACTGGTGTTAAATTGTACTTTACTGTGTGTACTTGTTATCCTTTCCAATGTGCGTGCCCCTCACTGGTGTTAAATTGTACTTTACTGTGTGTGTACTTGTTATCCTTCCCAATGTGGATGCCCCTCACTGGTGTTAAATTGTACTTTACTGTGTGTGTACTTGTTATCCTTCCCAATGTGCATGCCCCTCGCTGGTTTTAAATTGTACTTTACTGTGTGTGTACTTGTTATCCTTCCCAATGTGCACGCCCCTCACTGGTGTTAAATTGTACTTTACTGTGTGTACTACTTATCCTTCCCAATGTGCCCGCCCCTCACTGGTGTTACATTGTACTTTACTGCGTGCACTTACTATCCTTCCCAATGTGCACGCCCCTCACTGGTGTTAAATTGTACTTTACTGTGTGTACTTGTTATCCTTCCCAATGTGCATGCCCCTCACTGGTGTTAAATTGTACTTTACTGTGTGTGTACTTGTTATCCTTCCCAATGTGGATGCCCCTCACTGGTGTTAAATTGTACTTTACTGTGTGTGTACTTGTTATCCTTCCCAATGTGCACGCCCCTCACTGGTGTTAAATTGTACTTTACTGTGTGTGTACTTGTTATCCTTCCCAATGTGCCCCTCACTGGTGTTAAATTGTACTTTACTGTGTGTACTTGTTATCCTTCCCAATGTGCACGCCCCTCACTGGTGTTAAATTGTACTTTACTGTGTGTGCACTTGTTATCCTTCCCAATGTGCACGCCCCTCACTGGTGTTAAATTGTACTTTACTGTGCGTACTTATTATCCTTCCCAATGTGCATGCCCCTCACTGGTGTTAAATTGTACTTTACTGTGTGTACTTGTTATCCTTCCCAATGTGGATGCCCTTCACTGGTGTTAGTGGTGAGGACTGAGGCTCCTTGATTACTGGGCCAGTGTATGGGCGTCACATATTAATTGATTGGCAGTGGTGGGATATCTACACCACATATTAATTGGTTGGCAATTGGCTTGTAGTGGTGTGGATATTGAATTCCTGTAGCTTGTGTACGGTGATCTCTGAAGGGGGGGTTGTACTCTAAATCAGCCATGCAGTGAATATTCAGAGTTCAGATCACAATTGTTTTATTTCTTTTGTTGGCTTAGTTAGTCAGGGAGAGCAGGCAAGCACATCAGCAGAGGAGTATGGCAAGCTGACAAGGAGCCAGTTGGCTGAGATGTGCCAGGCTAAGGGACTGGTGAATGGAAACCTAAGGCAGACATGATTGCAGCTTTGGTCACAGCTGCATCAGAAAACAGCAATCAATAGGATGATCAGACTGACCTTAGAGATGTACAACACTCAGAGAATGGACAGCTCAACCTTTCTGCAGAGGACTTAAAAATCCATCTGGAGCTAAACAGACTTCAGTTGGAGGTCAGGCATTTGGAAACAGAAGCAGCAGAGAGACTGAGATGTCTACAGGCTGGGGAGAATGAGAAACTGCTATGCCTGGAAGCTGTGGAGAATGAGAGTCAGAGGCAGCATGAAAAGGAGATGCTGACTGTTCGCCACAGGCATAGAGGTAATGGGGAAGGGAGTAACCAGACCCCAGAAGCACAAAAGGTCAGTAAATTTCTTCCACAGTTTACAGAGGGGGGGTAATTTTGATGGCTTTATTCATATGTTTGAAAGGTTATTTAAACAGTATGATGTTGACCATAGTCACTGGGTACGGTTCCTGACTGCCTTACTCCATGGTAAAGCATAACTGTGTTGTCTAAACCTTCTGATCATGAATTTTTTGATTATACTGCTGTTAAGAATTGTCTGTTACAATTTTTTAGGCTAACACCTGAAACTTATAGAAAAAAGTTTTGTGAGCATAGACACAAGGCAGATGAAAGTGTGTGTGAATATGTTACTGAACTGAGCACTGATTTTCATAGCTGGGTGAGTGGATGTCAGGTCATCACTTCTGAAGGGCTGGCAGATCTTCTGGTGAGGGGAACAAGCCCTTAGCACTTTGCCTGAAGACATGAGGATCTGGTTACCTGATAGACAATGTGCTACTTCAGATGAATTGGGGAAGACGGGAGACCTATACCTAGCAAGCAGGGCATCCCTGCACAGGAAAGGGACACCCAATACTGCTCATGGGTCTAAAGGAACCCCTGGTGGGCATCCCAGACTGCCTCAACAGAATCTGCCAGTAGTAGGGGGAGCCACTCAAACAGGTACACATCCAGGACCTAGGGTTAAATGTTTTGAATGCAACCAGTGGGGCCATGTGGCATATAGATGTCCACATAGGTAGAGTGGAAAACAAAAGATGAGAGAGCCAGTAAGTGGTAGAGACAGAATACCAACAGTAGGTTGTCTTGAGACAACAAGGGTACAAAAATACCACATAAGGTTATATCCAATCACAGTGAATTGCAAAGAGGCCATTGCTAAGAGAGACACCATTGTGAAGTCTGCAATGGTTACAGAGAAGCACTACTTGCCTGGGCAGTCTACTCCAATCAGAGCTTTAGGAGGGACCCCATACAAAATACCTTTGGCTAGGTTCACCTTGACTGGGAGGGTAGAAAAGGAAGCCAGCAAGTAGGTGTGTTTGAGGATATCCCTGCAGATGTCCTGATAGGGAATGATTTTGATAAGGCAATACCACGTGTTTGTGCAGTTACATGCAGTCAGGCTTGGAGGCAAGCATGTGGGTATGTTAGCCTGCGGTAGACACAGACAGACCACATACTTGCAGCCAGGACTGGTGAGGTGGTTACTTCAGGGAGGGATCTACTCTGTAGCAGTGAGACTGAAGATGAGTCATAGCTGCTTGTGAGTATGATGTTCCCTTGGACAGAGTGACTGCAAAGGGGGAGGTGAGTAGTAGTACCCAGGCTGACAGCGAGGCACCGCTGTCATAGGATGCTAGGCTTCCTGTGGAAGGGGACCTGGGAAGGGTTACAAAGAGACAGTTGAGATAAGCTCAGCTCTCAGACCATACATTGCAAGGCCTGAGGCAGGTAGTAGCTAGTGAGGCACCTGATTCTCAAGGGAAGGGGGAATCTGTATACTGGGACAAAGGGTTACTGTACAGAGAGTAGACCCCTGAGGGAGGGCTAGAAGGTGAGAGAATACAGCAGTTGGTAGTGCCTAGAGCCTGCCGTCTGACACTTTTGGCCATAGCCCATGATATTTCCTTTGAAGGTCATATGAGCATAAAACGTACAAAGAGACATATTATGCAGAACTTTTATTGGCCTGGAATTTCCAGAGATGTAACAGGGTATTGCAGGACCTGTGAGCAGTGCCAAAAGATAGGCAAGGAATGAGACAAGGTGAGAGCTCCTTTGATGCCTTTGCCTGTGATTGAGGAGCCATTGCAGAGGGTAGCTATGGATATTGTGGGGCCTCTGAGTACCCCAAGTTCAACAGGGAAAAAGTATATCCTAGTGGTTGTAGATTATGCTACAAGATACCCTGAGGCAGTGGCTTTGTCCTCCACCGAGGCAGAAAAGGTGGCAAATGCTTTGCTAGAGATTTTCATCAGATTAGGTTTCCCAAAATAAATACTGACTGACAGAGGTGCCAATTTCATGCCAGACCTGCTGGCTTGTCTGTGGAAGTACTGTGGGGTGAAGCACCTGAAGACCACCCCCTACCATCCCCAGGCTAATGGTCTTGTTGAGAGGTTAAACTCTACAATCAAGGGCAATTGCAGACCAGTTTAAGAGGGAGTGGGACAGATATTTGCCCCATCTGTTGTTTGCTTACAGAGTGGTTCCCCAGGAATCTACAGGTTTTTCACCTTTTGAGTTGCTGCATGGGCTTAGGATGAGGGGAACTCTAGATTTAATTTGAGATGAGTGGGAGGGTGAGTGTGAATCTGACAAGGAGTCTATTGTGGCATATGTCCTAAACCTCAGGACAAGGCTCAGAGAACTCATGGGCTTGGCCCAGGGGAACCTGGCAGAAGCCTAACAGCAGGAAAAAGGTCTGGTATGACAGGAATGCTCACACTAGAGAGTATGCTGTAGGGCAGCAGGTAATGGTTCTGAGAGAGAACTGGTGACTGATCTCAGTGAGGCTCGGACTGACACCTCAATGGAAGGGTTAGCAATGTCCCAGTAGCTATCTCCTACCCAGGTTCAAGAGATCCGAGCAGTGTTACAGGAGTTTGAGGGCATGTTCACTGGGAAAACAGGGTGCACCCACCTGGTGCAGCACCAGTTGGATACAAGACCCTAAAGGCCTATTAGACAGGCCCCTTATAGGGTGCCTGAGAGAGTCAAACAGACTCTGAGGGAGGAGATAGAGGAGATGTAGGAACTAGGGGTAATTCAAGAGTCCAACAGTCCCTGGGCCACCCCAGTGGTGCTGGTGCCAAAGAAAGATGGCAGTACCAGGTTCTGTGTGGACTACAGGAAACTAAATAGTCACACAGAGTGAGATGCTTACCCCATGCCTAGGACAGATGAGGCCCTAGAGCAGACTGGGTGGGCCTAAGTTTCTTACCACCATTAATCTTACCAAGGGTTACTGGCAGGTGCCCTTGACTCCCACTGCTAGAGAGAGGTCAACTTTTGTGACTCCTTTTGGCTTGTATGAGTTCACAAAGATGCCCTTTAATTAAAAATGCCCAGCAACTTTCCAGTGGCTAGTAGATCATATCTTAGCAGGAGCAGGAGAGTTTGCCCTTGCTTACCTAGATGATATTGCCATCTACAGCAATTCCTGGCAAAGGCACATTCAGCATGTCAGGGATGTCCTGGGCAGACTACAGAGGGCAGGGTTGACCATTAAACCCAGCAAATGTTAGGTAGATATGACAGAGGTCTCCTACCTGGGACATAGAGTGGAGAGTGGTAAGATCAGGCCAGAACCTGCCAAAGTGGATACCATTCAGGCATGACCTGCACCTGTTACCTAAAAGTAGGTGAGGGCATTCTTAGGGACAGAATGGTACTACAGAAGGTTCATCCCCAATCATAGTACCATAGCTGCTCCGCTTGCAGACCTGACAAGGAAAAACAGGCCAGATAAGGTAGTGTGGACCCCAGCATGTGAGCAGGCATTCCAGAAGCTTGAAGAAGCTTTGGGAGGACTCCCTGTGTTAGCCAGTCCAGATTACAGCAAATAATTTGTTGTGCAGGTGGATGCTTCGAACCATGGGGTGGGGGCTGTACTTAGCCAGATTTCTTCAGAGGGAGAAGAGCACCCAGTGGTTTATCTCAGTCGTAGGCTCCAACCCAGGGAGGAATGCTATGCAGCTGTAGAAAATGAATGTCTAGCCATAGTGTGGGCACTGCAGAAACTTCAGCCTTATCTGTATGGAAGAAAATTCACTGTAGTTACAGATCACAATCTCCTAACATGGTTACACAGAGCCAGCCAGCAAAATGCTAAGTTGCTAAGATTGAGCCTCAGGTTGCAAGCATATGATATGTCAGTGCAGCACCGCAGTGGGGTTAGCAACGCCAACGCAGATGGGTGCTCAAGACAGAGGATGGGGTAAGTTATACTCAGATAGACCTAACCCTCTCAAGCAACGTTTCTCAAGGGTCACTTGAAAAACTAGCTTGAGTTCTCCAGGGGGGAAGATATGTGAAAATATGTGAAGGCTGCCAGCCTAGCTAGACAGAATTTTGTAGATAATTCTATGTCATTGTAAATATGAGTATAATCCACAGGCTTGCCCTCCTAAATGTAAGAAAACTGTTAAATGTTGAACTTCAAAAATGTAACCACAGTGCACTCTGCTGGAAGAAAGTTGATAAGTCAAGCATTGTATGACTGTTTGATCTCAAGGCTTGGAGACATAATGTCTGGACTGAGGAATTCCTTCTGTTGTTTTGAGACCAGAGTTAATTGCTAGATTTTCCATATTTATTTATTTATTATTTATTTTATTTTACATTTGTTAACCGGGAGGGTCAGACTGGATACAGGTCCATTTTCAGCGGAGGCCCAGGGAGAAAAGCTCCATGTTACACTATTAGCATTTATACAGTTCTAAGCAAGTCTTAAGAACAAATTTAGGTGTTACATTATTTAAAGTAGTACAAAAATGAACATTTACACAGCGTATGATGCATCTGTTAGAACGAAGAATTAGTAGAAAACTAACAAGATTTTTTTTTATAGATACATTCTCATTCACAATACATTTATACATTAACATTTGTAGAGACATATATATGCTCACATCCACACATCAGGAATATAGGTATTGAAGTAAGACCAAGATGAGAATATGAAGTTCTTTGATAAGGTTTATACCTTTCTCAGATACAGATTAAAGCCTTTATCAGGTACATATTTTAATAGTGTAGTGTACAGGTGATGGTATGTTTTATCCTATTGTACTGATGCTAAGTTTGGATGAATAAGCAAGGATATTAGCAGGGCTATGTAAGGAAAATGTTAGAGAGTAGCAGAATCCTTGCAACTGTGTATAGTTATTGTTTACCCTGGGGAGTAGCAAGAGCAGAGCCAATTGTTTGAATAATGGGATTTCAGGAGGTGTTTGAATTGGGTACTAGAAATAGTAGTTGTTATATGGCTTGGCAGTGAGTTCCAGTTTTGGGCTATTGTGCAGGCAAAGAGAGATTTTTCCTGCTTCATTTTTATGTCTGATTACATGAATGAGGTTTTGGCTGCTAGATCTTAGGGCTCTAGTGGTGGTGTGGGGCTGAATTAGCAGCTGGAGTGCAGGCATTTTCTCAGGGTAGTAGTAGAGTTTATGTGCTACTGAGCCTTGATTAAGTCGTAGTAGCTGAGGAAGCCCCAGCCACTTGAGTTGCATTAGGGAATGACAATGATAGTACCTATTAGGGAATGACAATGATGGGACCTATTAGGGAATGACAATGATGGGACCTATTAGGGAATGACAATGATGGGACCTATTTGTGCAGTATATAATGTCTTTTATTGCTGTAGTTTCCTGGCCAGGTGCAAGATCAAAGAAATCTTAAAACTCTGAGTTTCTGTTAGCGTGGGAACCAGAGAAGAATGATGTAATCTAAAATGACTCAGCAGTGATGTATTATTTTTAATGCTTTCTCAGACAGAGAGAATCAGAGCATTTTGGATTTTGTCTGAAGAACATCACTCACGAGTACTCCGCCTTATTGCTCTATATGTAAGTTTATTTAGAACTGTGATAGATAGGAATTTAGTCAGCTTTAGTGTAGCTGTTTTCTATATTTATGTCAGACTATTCTACAGTATTATTTTAAGCATTTTCCTGTGATTTCTGGACTCTTGACTAGCACTGTGTTGAATTGAGAAGATTTGTCTTGTGTTTTCATTATTTATTATTAAATATTTTTAAACCTTTCAACTGTGGCTGTTTTGTGTAGAGATAATTTAAGCTCTAGAGTACTTACATGCATTTGTTGATACTGTACAAAGCCACTCCAATAAGCCTTGCTGTTCGTCCACTTACTATTTGGATAACAATATTGCACAATATAAATTGGTCACCCTTTGGGAAGGGCCTTATTGGTAGCTGATAAATAGGGGTTCTTTTGGCAGTGGATTACTACCTTATAGCCTGGACAGAAAGGGCACAGCTAGTGAACCTGTGCCAGCCTTCCCCATGAGTGTCTGTGTGACTGTATATTAATCATATCTTAAAGTGTGTGTGTGTGTGTGTGTGTGTGTGTGTGTGTGTGTGTGTGTGTGTGTATCAGCTACTTGGGCAGGAACACAAAGCACTGGTTGGACAGAGGCAATGCTGGGAAGACTTGGCTTTGAACCCTGGCTAAGGACTCTACTCTATAGCTGTGCCAGTGGGGAGTCTTATTGTGGATCTGGAGAAAAAGGGAGAAACCAGCCCCAGACTAACTGTGATCTCAGTGTGCTCTTAAGGGAAATTTTACTTTACTGTGCATGTACTTGTTATCCTTCCCAATGTAGACACCCCTCATTGGTGTTAGTGGTGAGGATTGAGGCTCCTTGATTACTTGGCCAGTGCACGTGTGTCACAACATTGACAAAGTACTTTCTTCTTCTTCAGTATGCAATAGTACTAATCCGCATCTGGAAGGAGAACCACTTCAGCTAAGTCCAGTCTCTGAACTACCTTGGTCGACAGTAGCCACTGATATCTTACAGTGGAACAATCAGCTCTAGTTAGTATTGGTAGACTCTTATTCAAACTGGTTTGAGACTGACTTACTACCTAACCTTTCACCCACTACTGTTATTACTAAGTCAAAAAGTAATTTCTCAGTCCATGGTAGTCTACACAAAGTTATCTCTGACAATGGTCTCAATTTACTACTCATTTGTTTCAGAAATTTGAAAGAGAATGGGACTTTGTTCATGTTACTAGCAGTCCTAAATATCCACAGTCAAATGGTTTAGTTGAACGTGCACAGTAGAGTACAAAGCAATTACTTGAATGGTCAAAGTGTGACAATACCAATGTCTTTTTGAATTTACTTAATCTCAGAAACATACCCCGTGACGATATTCTTGCCTCATCTTCTCAAAGACTTCATTCCAGGCAAACCAGAATGATGCTACCTATTAGTACCAGTTTATTAAGGACTAAAGGTAAAAACAACAGAATCATAAAGGCTCAACTATTCAAGAAGCATTCGATCCAGAAGTCCAGTTATGACAAATCGAGCAGATTTCTTTGTCCATCAAGAGAAGGAGAAACAGTGAGAATACAAATGGCGAAAAGTTTCGACTGGATTGGTCATGTTACAGGCATATGTGCCAAACTGAGATCCTACCTTGTAGAATCCGAGGGTATGAAGTACAGGAGAAATCGCAGACATTTACTCCCTGTATGAGAATCCTCATCACAACATTGTATTAGTGACACAGACTCTAAATCTCAGAGTGAACCAAATGTTGTTCCCATTCCAGAGTGTGTTCCTATCTCTGATTCCATTCCTGAAAATGTCTCAGACAATCCTAAGACTGAACATTGTACAGAGACAGCTCCATTTGCTAAGTGTAATTAGTTTTATGTCACATGATAGGGACAAGTATCAAGGCACAGTGTGAAATACCCAGGAACATGAACTTAACTGTATATATATATATATATGTGTATATATATATATATATGAGAGAGAGAGTGTGTGTGTGTGTGTGTGTGTGTCTTATCTTGTGTAAATGCATGACAGAGAGCTGTGTGTGATATCTGCATGCCAAATAGATCCATCACATTGCATGTTTTGTTTTTCAAGAGTAAGGATGTAGATCAGAGTGCACGTGCCGTGTGCTGTATCTTTAAGAAGCATGCCAAAGACGTAACCTGCATGTATAAAAGTTGAGCAGATGGCATTCCTAGTGCCATTTTGAGAGTGCAGCCAGAGAGTAAGTATGCACGATTACAGCAGTTAGTTTGTATATAAGTTACTTAAGTTAAAGTCAGTAATCTTCTATCGTGATGTGTTTGTATAAAATAAAACTGCTTGAACAGAACCCACTTCTGTTGTGTCCAAAGCAGGAGAGCGACAGAACTGAATCATGGTCAGATTGAGCCCTAGGCAGGGTAATGAATTGGGGCCCCATCCATACCAGTATCCCATTATTTGGCCATCTGTCCCCATTTACCATAAAACACTCTTCAAATCTGCCAGTATGCATACTACTGTCTTTGCTTTTGTGGTACCAGAGATTTGGCTTTACTTTATAACTTTTTTTTAATTTTACAGCTTCTACACTGAAAGCAGACATAACATGAGCAACAGTAAATATTCTCATACTTCACTCACCTCAAGAGATGTGCTGGAATTCACAGTACTGAAGTACTAATTAATGGCTATATGAGGGGCACATGGATTTAACGACAATACATAATGCATTTGCTAACAGTTTAGGACAGCATACTGGATGTAGCTGCCTATTTTCGGGGATAGATCAGAAGCACTTTATGGTGTACTGACTTGGTTAGAGTCACAAAGTACACAAATGAAGGCTGAGGGAATCAAACCCATGACCGTGGGAAGCAGCTTGTTAGTTTATAACAGTGGCAAGTGAATAAATAAAAAGACTCAAAATAAGGAATAGATTTTAAGTATTTCTCTAAGAATCATGTGACTAATTATTTAATAGCTACAATTTGCAATAATTTGAAAAAAAAAACAGACATCTAAATTATTTGCACAGGAAATCTGGATAAAGCCAAAAACAATGGGGGGGAAGGTCCAAAGGAGACAAATTTTATTTTATTTTTTTTGTTTTATCTTTTTCTTAACCAGATAAATCCACTTGACAAAGTATACCTTTTCAGGGGCAGCCCAGGTAATGTCTGGTTATGTGACATGCTCAAAATCATACTGCTGGCAAATGGGGATGCAGAGAACCATGGAAAAAATGGAAAAAGGAAATCACTGCCATTTTTTACACTCACTAAACATGGCGGCTTTGGTATTTCGTGAAGATAAAGTGAAAATGTAAATAAAGAGGAAAATAGTATTGTTTGTGTGTGTGTGTGTGTGTGTGTGTGTGTGTGTGTGTGTGTGTGTGTGTGTGTGTGTGTGTGTGAGAGAGAGTGTGTGTGTGTGTGTGTGTGTGTGTGTGTGTGTGTGTGAGAGAGAGTGTGTGTGTGTGTGTGTGTGTGTGTGTGTGTGTGTGTGTGTGTGTGTGTGTGTGTGTGTGTGTGTGTGTGTGTGTGTGTGTGTGTGTGTGTGTGAGAGAGTGTGTGTGTGTGTGTGTGTGTGTGTGTGAGAGTGTGTGTGTGTGTGTGTGTGTGTGTGTGTGTGTGTGTGTGAGAGAGAGTGTGTGTGTGTGTGTGTGTGTGTGTGTGTATGTGTGTGTGTGTGTGTGTGTGTGTGTGTGTGTGTGTGTGTGTGTGTGTGTGTGTGTGTGTGAGTGTATGACAGATGCCAGATATTTGGATGGCGTAGCGGTTAGCACTGTCACCTCACAGCAAGAGGTTCCCGGATCAATTCACAACTGGGGTTCCTACTGTGTGGAATCTGACATCCTCCCTGCATTCATGTGGGTTTCCTCCTGGTGCTCTGATTTCCTCCCATGTTACAAAGACATGCATCTGGAGTGTTTCTCCCTGGGCCTCCGCTGAAAATTGGCTCATTCCAAGTCGGACTTTCCTGGTAAACAAATGTTAAAAAAAAAGTCAAAATAAAAAAATGAGAGAGAGAGCAAGGGAGAGACTCAGCACTTCTTTGGTCAAGATTTCTGGATAAAGTAAACAAAAAGTGAGAGGAAGACCTAAAAGCAGGGACAATTAGATTCAGGTTGTAGCCTGCTATAGGTCCCCAACCATGTCCCAAGACTCTCACTCCATGTTTCTAAGCACCCTGGAAATTATTAGGGTCCAAGCCAACACTCTCATACTAGATGACTTCAACTACCCCTCCATCAACTGGGAGAACTACTCATGCACAAATACACTGACCCAAACGCTTCCTGGAATTCATCAATTCCAATGCCTTGGACCAGCTCATTCTTACCCCAACTAGAGGAAGCAATATCCTTGACCTGGTTATTACTAACATGGGCAACCATTGCTCTGCACCAATAGTCAATTCCTCCCTGGTTAGATCTGACCACAAACTAAACACCAGGGAAATCCACATCTCACTCACACACCCCACAAAGGTAACCACCATGAAAAACTTCTCCAAAGCTGACTTTGGGCTCTTAAAAACAGAAGTGGCTAACTTCACAGCACCCATGTCAATGGAAAATAGATGCATGACTGCTGAATCATACACCAATGCACTGTACAAACACGTACATAAATACATGGAACTAGCCATACCCAACAGAACCAAGACACTCTCCTCCAAAATAAGGAATCCAATCTGGTGGTCCCCTGTCATTAACAAACTCTACAATAGAAGGAAGAAACTGTTGCAGATAAAGGTGAAGTCCCAAGACTGGAAGAATTCCCTTATTAGCCTCAACAAAAAGTTGAGATCCCTCATGAAAACCTCTAAAGTCAGCTATGAAGGCAGAATTGCAGCAGACACTAAAAACAACCACAAAGCCTTCTATAGTTATATCAAGAATCTCCATGGTCATACCCAGGTTTGCTCTGAGTTACTGCACAATGGTACCTCCTATACTGAGCCAACAGATATTACCAATATACTGGCCGACAGATTCAGCGCCAACTTTACCCCCCCCCAAAGGACCAATCACAATACCGGAGGAATGCCAGGCACCCAGCATTACTGCAACACAGGTTAAAGCTGCACTGTCCAAGGCCAAGAATACATCTTCCATGGGACCTGACAATATCCCTGGATGTGTTCTACATGAACTACAAAGTGAATTGGCACCACATCTGTGTGCCCTGTTCAATTACAGCCTCACCTCAGGCTTTGTCCCTACTGAATGGTGCACTGTTAGAGTCATCCCTCTCCATAAAGGGGGAGCAACTACAGACCCTGGGAATTATCACCCCATTAGCCTGATGAGTCTGATATGTAAAACTATGGAGCGCATCATCAAGAGCCTAATTAACAAGGATATAGGGAATCTCCAAACTCTAGATCCCTCTCAGTTTGGTTTTATGAAAGGTAGATTATACCTACTCAACCTGGTTGACTTCTTTGAGTCAATCACCAGAGCTGTGGATGAGGGCAAGGCAGTTCATACAGCCTCCCTCAATCTGGCCAAGGCCTTTGATACCCTTCCCCACTCAGGAATTATTGATAAACTCATCAAACTAGGTATCAACCCCTATATCACTAGGTGGGTTGCAAACTGGCTCACAGATAGAACCCACTGTGCGAAAGTAGTAGACTCCAATTCAGACTGCCGACCAGTCACGAGTGGAGTCCCACAGGGATTGGTCCTGGGTCCTCTCCTGTTTGGCATTTACTTCTCAGAAGTCCAGGCCAACATGGAGGGACTCTGGCTGACCAAGTTTGCAGACAACTGCAAGCTGGGAGCCATTATTAACTCCTCAAGTGATGTAGACATCCTACAGAAAGTCCTCACTGAGACCAGTGACTGGTGTCGAAACCATGGCCTTAAGCTTGATGCCCAAAAATTCCCTTTGGGAAAAACTCAGTTCCCACTAATTACCACATTAATGGGAGCCCACTGAACACTGAAGGCATTATAAGAGATTTGGAGACACAGGTTGACAGCAGTCTCTCCTTCAACCACCACATTGCTACTGTTGTCAGAAAGTCCTTCTATGTGTACATCTCATTACCAAGGGTTTTGCATCCAGGAAGAAAGAGATCATCATCTCTCTCTACTCTTCCCTCATTAAGCCAATCATCGAGTATAATGCCCCATTTGTCATGTACCTCACTAGACAAATGCAACAGCTGGAAAGGCCACAGAAGTACCTCACAAAACGGATCCTAGGCCTTAAACACATATCCTACATGGACAGACTAAAAAAACCTCCAGATATTCTCTGTCTCATATCATCTACTAAGAGGCGATCTCTGCTTGACATACAAAGCCATGTCTGACCCAGCTCTATTAGAAATGCTACATTTAAAGAAATCCCAATCCCTCTGCATCACATGCTCCAGAGACCTCAACCTCATTACCACAATCAACAGAACATGCTGGAGGGACAGGTTCATAACCCAGAGACTGCCCATGCTCTGGAATAGACTTCCCATACATGTCAAGCAGAGCACCTCACTGGCCCTCTTCAAGAGAAATCTTGATGAGTGGATGGGAAATAGAAAGTTCACCCCAGGGATCATTCCAGTGGCTCTACTTGGTAGAGGCAATGGGAACTAACATCGGTCGGCACGATATCAGGGCATTTCTATGGGCTAGGCTTGTAAAGGCTCCAGGGCCATTTAGCGTAGTACACATCTATGAACATATGAACCTATAACTCTAAATCTGAAGTAGGATATTCATTTGTCTGCAACCTGTGGGTTATGGATCCGATATCGGATCCGAACCGGCATGGTTTTCCAGCAATGGATCCAAGCTCTCAGCTCCTCCCCTCACCCATAATGCCCTGCTCTACCCTCATGACCTCAGATCTCGTTTGCCGCGCTGGTGACTGGATTGGTATCTATAGCTCTCAGCTAAGTGCTAGTTTTATATCTGTTAATTCAGAATTTTGAAGTTTTTGTGCATATTTGTGTGAAAGTTTAGGTATCCCTCTTTGATAGTTTTATTTAGAGTTAAATTAAGTATTTTTTCCCTCCCCTCGCTGTTGGCGTAGTGTGTGTGTGTTGGGCCTGTGTGTCTGTATTTGTTTTAGTTACTTTTAATTAGTAGCTGTATAGATTTGGATGGCTGATCAGCCCAAATCTGTATTCTCTAAATGCACCGAGTGTGGCCATAAGCTCTCCCCGGCTGATGGCCACACTGGTGTGTTACCTGGGGTTGAACACCTCACATCTGGATGCTCCATTTGTGCAGGGTTCAACCCCAGGGCACTGAGGGAGCGGAGGTCCAAGCTTGTCTTGGCGGGCCTTTTACCGCCGGACTCGGCTCCGACCTCCGCTCCTTCGGGAGGAACCGTGGTTTCGTTATTCCTCCGTGGCACCCCTCCTGCTCCTGGGACTCAACCTCCCGTTTCTGGAGAGGAGAGGGATGCTAGGAAAGGACCGGAGGGAGAAGCACCACAAGCGGCAGGCCGAGACCTCTGTTTCGCCCCGCCAGCCAAGCTGGCTTCTCCCGGCTCCGTTGTCGGCTCGGTCTCCTCCTTCTCGGCTCCGGTCCCCAGTGTGCTTTTCACCGGGTCCTGAGGAGGAGGAGACCCGATCTCCGCCGAGGCTATCGAGGAGGCACTCCAGGCCTACCTCGGTAGCCTCGTCGAGATCCACATATAGCCTTTCGGATGCTGATCTGGACCGGATGATGAGAAGATTCATCCAGGCCCAGATGCAGATGGGAGTGCTTTGCCTCCCTCTGGGGAGCTCAACACCCTTTTAAACCTATTGCTCCTTCTCCGACCCGCTATCCGGGTTCGGAGCAGCTGAGCCGAGCAGCTCGGAGCCGGGGTGGGTCGGCGCCGATAGTACTTGGTACTTCGGATCCGACCCTGCCCTCGAGTGCGTCGGATCCGACCTCTCGGAGCCTGGATCCGAGCCTCGGATCCGGGGGGATCAGTGCTCCTTCGGTGCCGTCTGTGTCGGAGCGCACTGTCCCTTCGGATCCGGAAGGCCGGCGCCCGGCTCGATCCACTCTTCGGATCCGAGGGGAGCCGATTGTCGGATCCTTTGGTCGAGGTCGGCTCCCCTTCGGCGCTTGATGTAGTGGAGAGGGCCCTGTTGAAGGTCTCCGGACCCCGGCACTTGTTCCGCTCCGCCCGCTCCCTCTGCACTGGGCCAGGCTTCCACCATCCGGCCCCTGGGACAGCCCGCTTGTGTGCCCCAAGTTGCTCCTATGGAACAAATTGCTGCTTGTGAGGACTCCTCTGACAGCCCCCAGAGGATGTCCCTCGCAAGCATACGTGCAAAGGAGGCACATTGACTCCCCGAGTCTCTCACAGAAGACACGGACTTGGAGGAAGGGGAAGGCTCCCCACGGTCACCCCGAGGATGTCTCATTTGGAGACATCATGGAAATGCTCCGTATAAGGGGTGGTCTGCCCCAAGTCTTCCTCGGACGAGTCCGTGTTCTTGGAGGCATTTGAAGTGGGCCCGTCTACCTCTTGGGTGTCCCCTGCCGACCCCCTGGTGGACCTTATTACCACCAGGGCGTGGAAGGAACCGGACACCGTGGAGCCAATTCCTAAGAGGCCAGATATGATCCTTAGCCCACCGTCCGACCGTGCCCATTGGAGTAAGGGGCCTCCGGTAGATGCCATGTTGATGGCGGCGGCCACCAAGAGGGAACTGGCTCAGGAGAGTCCCTCAGTCCACCCCCCGAGCAAGGAGTCTCGGATGATGGACCGCTTGGGGAAGCGGATGTTTAGTTCAGCGACCTTCTCGGTAAGGGCGCTGAACTACTTGGCACATGTCATTAGGATGCAGCGAGATCTTATTAAAGAATACGCTGCATCCCCCCCCAGAGTCCATTTCGGAGGAGGACAGGGTTCTGCACTCCACCCGTATGGCCACTCTTAGGTCAGTTACTAATACCTCTATGCGGCTACTCTCCCACGCAACGGAAGGCGCCGCTAGAGCTGCGGGGACAGGACTAGTCACTAGACGTCAGGCCTGGCTCCGTCACTGCGATTTTTCTGAGCCCTTCAAAGCGTCATTTGCGAACGCCCCCTTTGATGGTTCTGCTCTGTTTGGCAAAACCGTTCGCGAGACGTTGACCCAGGGCGAGAAGGACCGGAAGACGCTGTCTGCCGTCGGAATCCGCTTCTCTGCACCCCAGAGGCCCTACTCTAGGAACCAAAAGGGTCAGAAGAAGATGTGGTTCCGGAAGTCGCAGCAGTCCCAGCCTGCTCCGGACAACCAGTCCTTCCGTGGCAGAGGAGGACAGGGAGGACGCCGCCCTAGAGGCAGAGGGGCTCCCAGAAACTTCGGGTCCAGGGAACCTTTCTCTGAACGGCCTGCGCAGCAACCCTGAGGGGTTGCCCGACTGCTCCACTCTGGAGGCAGTCGGGGGACGTTTTTCGGGGCACCTAGCGTCATGGGAGTCCATAACATCGGACCGCTGGGTTCTCCAAATCATATCCAGAGGATATTGCATCCCTTTCCTTCACTTTCCAAAGTTGAAATCCCTCCCAGACGTCCCACCCGGTCAACGGGAGGCCGCTTTGGCAGAAATTGGACATCTGCTAAAGAAAAGAGCCATCCAGTCCGTCCCCCCAGACCAGATCGGATCAGGGTTCTACTCCAGATTCTTTTTAGTGCCAAAGAAGACGGGGGAACTAAGACCAATCCTAGACCTCTCTCTCTTGAATCTGGCAGTCCCCAGAGAAAAATTCCGAATGGTCACTCTGCAATCTATTCTCCCCCTTCTGGGAGAAAATCACTGGATGTGCTCGATAGACCTCAAGGACGCGTACTACCACATCCTGATGGACAGGCTCCAGGAGGTTTCTCCGCTTCCGGCTGGGAGCCAGTCACTACCAGTTCGGGTCCTTCCCTTTGGTCTCACCACAGCCCCCAGGGTGTTCACCAAAGTATTAGCAGTGGTAGCGGCCCACCTGAGGCTTCAGGGGGTGCAGGTCTTTCCCTACCTGGACGACTGGCTTCTTACCGCCCCAACAAGGCATCTACTTTTATTGGCGCGAGACTCCTTTCTCCATCTTGCTCCTTTTCTGGGCATCACAATAAATACAAAGAAATCCAACCTGGCACCCACACAGCTCTTAGATTTTATAGGGGCCAGGCTAGATACAAGGAGTTTACGAGCCTTCCTCACTGCGGACAGAGTTCAAAATCTGCAGCTCCAGGTGCGGACCATTCTCCACTCAAGTTCTGTTCCGGCGGAGTTGGTCCTGAGGGCTCTAGGGTCCATGGCATCAGCTATAGCACTTCTTCCTCTTGCCAGGCTCAATATGCGCATTCTACAGTGGACGCTCATAGTACGGTGGTCATAACTTGCTCTCACCATGCATCATCCCATAGGGATCAGCAAGGCTTGCAAGCGGTCCCTCTTGTGGTGGCTCCACTCCCGGATCTCCACAGAGGCCGCCCATTTTGTGCTTCTCCCCTCTCGCCACGGTGACCACGGACGCCTCCCGCCTCGGGTGGGGGGCACTTTATGGCCGGACCGTCCAAGGCACGTGGACGATTCAGAGACCTTACTGCATATCAATGTTCTAGAGATGAGAGCAGTGCTCTTAGCGTTGCTAGCACTTCAGGACTTTCTTCCCTTGGGAACAATTGCGATTCAATCGGACAACATGTCTGTTGTCTGGTACATCAACAAGCAAGGGGGAACACGGTCTTACCCTCTTTGTCGAGAAGCCATGAGAGTGTGGGAATGGGCAATCTCCACCAACCGCTTTCTAATAGCAACGCACATTCCGGTCGGTCCAACATCCTAGCGGACAAGCTCAGTCGCACCATTCTGACCCCTTACGAGTGGTCTCTCAATTGTCAAGTAGCGGAACGCATATTCGCACGGTGGGGAACCCTTCATGCGATCTTTTGCCTCTCCCTCAAACACCAAGTGCGACAGTTTTTTCGCTCTGATACCTCCTCCGGAGGTACCCCAAGAGACGCTCTGGTGCATGCTTGGCCACCCGGTCTTCTGTATGCTTATCCACCCTTGCCTCTGATGCTCCAAGTTCTTCAGAAAGCCTCTCGGGTGGGTTGCAGAATGATTCTCATTGCTCCATTCTGGCCTCGACAGATCTGGTTCCCCTTCCTAAGGTCTCACTCGGTGAATCCTCCTTGGATTCTAGATCCCATCCCGGATCTGATATCCCATCCATCCTGCATTCCTCCTCCGAATCTGGACAACCTGAAGCTGACCGCTTGGCTGCTCCAGTTCCACTCTTGATTAGGACTCCTGGTATTTCATCACCGGTTAAGGCAATTTTGGTGGCAGCTCATAAACCATCCACTAGAAAGGTTTACCGAAGCAAGTGGAAACGTTTTTCTTTGTGGGCAGAGCGGCAAGGCCTGAATCCCTTCACGGTTCCTCTCCCTTTAGTGCTTGACTTTCTAACCACTCTCTTTAACGATGGTGCCAGCAGTTCCACAGTCAAAGTACAACTGGCGGCAATTTCTCATTATCACATTGGCCATGACTCTAATCCTCTTATGTCAGCCAAATTGTGTAAAATTTTTCTTAAAAGTACTTTTCTTCTCAGGCCCCCTATAAAGCAAGCAGTTCCTCCTTGGGACCTCTCTCTGGTCCTACAGGCCTTGACCGCCCCTCCTTTCGAGCCAGCGGCTACGGTGGATCTCAAATTCTTGTCCTACAAGACAGCCTTTTTGGTAGCCATTACATCGCCCAAGAGAGTTTCTGAGCTTCAAGCATTATCAGCTAAACCTCCTTACTTGGTATTTCATCCGGACCGTGTCTACCTCAGGACCAATCCGTCCTTTCTTCCTAAAGTCGCTTCTGAAGCAAACATCAATCAGTCCATTAATCTCCCTGTTTTCTTCCCTAAATATGAAAACAAAGGTGAATATAAGCTACATTCATTAGATGTTCACAGGCAACTTAGATTTTATCTGAACAGGACGGCTGGTCATAGGCAATCCGACCAGTTGTTTATTTCCTTTGCAAAATTCAATTTGGGCAAGCCAATTTCTAAAGTTTCTCTGTCCCGCTGGATTTCACAGTGCATCTTATTGGCTTATCAAGCATCAGGAAGGCCCGCACCGGAGGGTGTTCATGCCCATTCAACCCGGTCAGTATCTACCTCGGCAGCCTTCAAGGCTAGGATTCCTCTAGATGATATTTGTGCAGCAGCCACGTGGGCTTCATCTCATACTTTTATTTCCCACTATAAGTTGGATCTTGCATCTAGGGTAGAGCATCCTTTGGCTCCGGTGCTCGGAATATCCTTCCATGATGGCCGCCCAAGATTCAGGTAGCTGGGGACTCTGTCCCACAGGTTGCAGACAAATGAATATCCTACTTCAGATTTAGAAGTTATGTACTCACCATAACGTTCCATCTGAGTAGGTGTATTCATTTGTCTGCAACCATCCCGCCCTCCTATCCCCCTGGCCTTTCAGTTTCCTGCATATTATATGTTACCCTTTTCAGGGTGTTGTTGCTTTGGCAAACTCGATCTGAGGTCATGAGGGTAGAGCAGGGCATTATGGGTGAGGGGAGGAGCTGAGAGCTTGGATCCATTGCTGGAAAACCATGCCGGTTCGGATCCGATATCGGATCCATAACCCACAGGTTGCAGACAAATGAATACACCTACTCAGATGGAACGTTATGGTGAGTACATAACTTCTAATTCACTTAATAAATGGAGCAAGAGGTTTTTTATCAGCATGCATTTTCTGAACAATAAGAAGCATGAAACCATAATTCCTGGTTTCATTGAATATCAGTAATCTTTACTGATTTTTATTTATTTATTTATTTTACATTTGTTGACTGGGATAGTCCTACTGGATATATGTTCATTTTCAGCGGAGGTCCGGGTAGAAAAGCTTCACATACCAAAAAAAGAGATAGTACATATATCACTGAGTGATAAACTCAGGCATACATGTTTAGGAAAAAAAATATATAGATAAAGAATACAGGCAAATATCATTATACACAATGTGTAGACTTACATATGATTAGCTGAGACATATCAAAACTGTGAACAAAGAATACAATCAGATATTAAAATTCACAATGCTTAGACATTCAAAATGCAATAAGGTATAGATACTTGGCTAAAACAGTAGGTTGGGTAGCAAGACCTGTATTAGTGAAGTTGTTAGTCAGGTTTAGAACAAGAGCACAGCCAATGAGATGTGAGGTATTTTTTGAGTTCTCTTTTAAATAGGGGTGGTGAGGTTTCCGTGGTAACGGTAGTAAGGAGTAGATTCCAGAGTTTACCGGTTGCACTGGCAAATATAGCATCACCTTGCAGAGTTGTTGGATTTTTGGGTCAGTATCATTAGTTTATCAGCCGAGCATAATGGCCTTAGGGCACTATGAGGGGTGAGGATATTTTTGAAGGCGGGGGTGTTAGCAAGTTGATGGAGTATTTTATGCACTATTATAAGCTGGTTGAAGTGTAGAAGGGTAGGATACTCTAGCCATCCCAGTGCTTTGAGATTCTGGCAATGATGGGTTCTAAAAGCCATGCCAGCAGCAAATCTTGCTATATGACTGTAACATCCTGATAATTTGTTGAGTTCAGTTTTGGATAGGTTGGTGAGTGCAGGGGAGGCATACATAAGGGTAGAGAGGAGGTGAGATCTAGCAATAGCTACCCTAGCTAGGGGGGTGAGGAAAGGTTTGGCTCTGTATAGGGGACCAAGTTTTTTGTTGACGGACTTAATAGTGTGATTTACATTTATCAAATTTAAGGTTGTCTATTATTACACCTAGAAGCTTTGTGTGGTCATATAGCAATAACCCACACCTGGATGTGGGCAATGCTGGATTTACCCATGGTTGGTGTGGTTTGGTCACGAGGGCAAAGCCCGAGTGGCCAAACAAAGACAACCGTGGGTAAAGCCAGCATTACCCACACCCAGAAGTGGGTTATTGCTATTATGCAATGACATTATTTAAGAAAAAAAATACTTACTTTTCTTAAATAATCGCATTGTATAATGCCTCCTTGCTGCCCTTCTGCAGCTGTCTGGTATTCTGCAGCAGTTCTGATGTACTGCGCATGCGTATGCTTACGCAGTACATCAGAGCTTTGGGTGGAAGCAACGGAGAAAGCAAGATCTCTGTTGCTTTTTACAAACTGTCTCGCTATGTTAAAGGAGTTTAACATAGCGAGACAGCTTTAAAAAAAGCAACAGAGAAAGGAAGATCTCCGTTACTTTTTTTTAAAACTGTCTCAATATGTTAAACTCTAACATAGTTAGACAGTGTCTAAACAGCAACGGAGATCTTGCTCTTTGTTCTCTGTTGCTGTAAAAAAAAGACTTATACTAATGGAAAAAATCTGGGCGACTGGACCTTTTTCCATTAGTATAAGTCTGATTTACAATGTGCATGCTGACCAATCAGCGTGCACGTTTTGGAATATTAATGGGGGGGGTCATTGTATAATGTCTATTATTACACCTAAAAGCTTTGTGCGGTCATCAGGGGAGATAATGGTGCCATTGCTAGATTTTCCATAAGATCAAACGTTTTTGAGGGACACAATAAATTTAGGGGCTGTTGAGTGCGATAAGAGGATTTCAATGCCTTGCACTACATGATATTTTCATTCATTTGATCAGAATATGACATCTGAAGTGTACTCACAAAAGAAAGTAGCTGAAATTGCTGCACACAATTGTGCATGTGTGTGTTTGTGTGTGTGTGTGTGTGTGTGTGTGTGTGTGTGTGTGTGTGTGTGTGTGTGTGTGTGTGTGTGTGTGTGTGTGTGTGTGTTTATGCATGCGTGACTCTGTATGTGCATCTGCATCTCTAAGTGTGTGTGTGTGTGTGTGTGTGTGTGTGTCTCTGTCTATAGCTATATGGATTTATCTCTTTGTGACTCTGTGTGTTTATGCGTGTGTTTGACTCTGTATGTGCCTATGCATCTCTAAGTGTGTGTGTGTGTGTGTGTGTCTCTATCTATAGCTATATGGATTTATCTCTTTGTGAATCTGTGTGTTTATGTGTGTGTTTGACTCTGTATGTGCATCTGCATCTCTAAGTGTGTGTGTGTGTGTGTGTGTGTGTATGTGTGTGTGTGTGTGTGTGTGTGTGTGTGTGTGTGTGTGTGTGTGTGTCTCTGTCTATAGCTATATGGATTTATCTCTTTGTGACTCTGTGTGTTTATGTGTGTGTTTGACTCTGTATGTGCCTATGCATCTCTAAGTCTGTTATTTCCCAAACAACACTCATAATATCAGGGATTATTAATTGTGTAAATACTCTTGCTATATGCATGAACCTCAGAATCATGATGTGGTAACTCAGGATCTTCAAACTCTCTGAATGGCAGGATCATTCCATCTGTCCTCCAAGGAAAGCTAGAGGTACAGTACAAGGTCTTAAAAACATTATAAAAAATGCATGTCTGTTTACTGCAGAGCAGTGGTTCTGCAACGTTAGTGTTTTAATGCACAAACACATCTTAATATTCCCTGTAAAGATTTTAGGGAACGTTAATGGACATTTGGTGGACAAATTCAGGTGACCCTGCATAAGAAGGTAAACTGTACTGTTTATTCTTAGGCAACTATGATAGAACTTGTTTCCACATATGATCATATTTCATAAGGTAGCCAATAGGTAGTTAATGAGATTCTGAAGCTCGGAGCTCACTGCTCTTCACTGCTATGTTATACAGTTGCCTAGCAACAAGATTATTCATAGACGACCACCATCAAAGGTAAGTATCAACCAGAGTCCTGCTGGCTCATTTGATCTTGCTCATTATGTTGATTAGCATACAGTGCAGTTTGCCTTTCTAGGAAACTACCTGCCAGGGACCAGGCCGTCTGTTTAGAAACAAAATATGCCTTGTATTTCAACTACTTAACTCCCTGTGTGTGTAAAAACATCCCTTAATATTCATTGTACCGTTACTAATGTGACTTTTTTTCATTTTTGCAGCCATTTCCATGGGGTGATGGAAACCATACCTTTATCCATAACCCTCACGCCAACCCACTGCCAACAGGTTATGAGGAAACTGGAAGCAAACACTGAAAAGCTATGTCATGAGGATACTTTAAAAACTTTATAAAACACAGCATAGTACTAATGGTAAATTCATTCATAAGCATTTCTGCTGTGATTTAAATAAAGCTACATGTAACTGATAATGTCTTTTACTCTCTGTGTGGGTGACATCTGTGGAAAACATGCCAGTCACTATTCCAGACCTGCTGCTATGCTTTGGCCAGATGTAAATGCAGGTATAAATGATGTTCCCAACTCCTACACTTCTTTCCAGTTAGGTATTTAGCTGTCTGATAAAAAAGAACATATCTCAAAACAAGGTATTACTTTGTAATAACAACTAGAAGCGCAAGTGTTTAAATATGTGATGGGAATAGGGGGGTTATAAAACAAAGACAAAGTGGAAATGAAATTATTACATATTCCACTACATCAACACTTTCTGCTAGACAGTATCTTATGTATGTGGTGAGTGTAAATCTCATGTTGGTACTTCTTTCAATTGTTTGATGTGTAGTAAAATTTAAACACAACAGAGGGGGTAAAAATGAACTGCATTACTGATTCAAAAAGTGCATCATTTAAGGAATTCACTACTGTCTTAACCTGCATGCTGAAATGTCGATCTACCTTGACTATAAAACAAGCTTCGAACATTCAGAAGCCTGCCCATATCAGGACATAAATGGTCATGCCATTTGTTAATAAGTTTAAATGTACATACTTCAAGTCAATACAATTATTTTGTGTTTCTAAATTATATCTTACATGCTATTGGTGCAAACTTTTTAACATATCAGCTGTCTGGTATAAGCATTCAAAGTACTTTTTATTACAAGTTTACAACTAAAAGGAAACATGGATTACTTTGAAACAACTTTCCTCACAGAAGGACAAGTAATTTGTTTTAATCCATGTTTTTGAGGGTGGGGGTGGTGGTGGTGGAGAGGGTGTCTCTTGCCCTTACCAAAATGACTTTTTGAATAAAGTCAACATTTTCTGAGGCCACTATTTCTGAATTCTTTATGTTGCTTAATAAGATTTTAATGAGGTGCCCTAATGCAAGTGTTCTTAAATGGAAGATAACTTAAAAGCAATCCAGTAATGAAAACTACAGCCTATCACCCAAATAAACCCCTTGATTACTTTTTCTACAATTAAACTATGTTATGGGTACCAGAAATGGGCAGAAAAAGATAGTAAATCAACAGCGGGATTTCAAAAGAACTTGTCTAAGGGGCAATATGTTACACAGAGCAGTTACCCCATACCCAAGTCCAAACATGACGGGCGGTGCCAGGCCATATGTGGAGTATGATAATAGGAACTAGAGGAGCCATGCTCATGATTCCTAAAGGGGAGTTGGGCATGCAATGCCAAAACTTGGAGCTTTATGTTGGCAAAGCTCGCCAATGGAAAACCTCAAAGCAGCGGAGTGGCCCATTGAGGTTATAGGGGTAGTTTCAGTGCAGCTCCTTCTCAACCTGTAAGAGAACTTGTTACTGCAGGCAGAGCTGTTCTGCTACTGTGTGGGAGCCATTAGGGAAGGAAGTGCCCATGAATATTCATTTATTTATTTATTTTACATTTATTAGCCGGGATAGTCTGTCTGGGTGTAAGCGCATTTTCAGCAGAGGCCTCGGGAGAAAAGTTCCAGAAGTAGAATTTACATAGGCATTAATGTAAAAGGAACAAATATATTGATATAGAAAGACAAATGTGTTGTAGAGTTCTGTATAAGTCAACACTGAATTTCAAAGGGGATGGCTCACAGAGACAAATCAGGTAAAAACAGATGTTTTTCTGGGAGGGGGGCTAGTGCCCCCACATGCCTGTCCTAGTTAGTGGAGAGTGAGAATGAAACTATGATGATCAGGGTATCTGTCATGCATGCATTCTCCTATCCATCATACAGGTGGTGTTGTTGTGTACAAAGGTCACATAATCATGCAGATCCATCTGTACAGCAGCTCTAGTACATGCGCTGCCCTACAGGTGGAGCTGCAGTGCCAGACAACTTCAACCAGACTGATCAGATCCACTGAGTCCTTGTCTTGGATTCTGCTATGTCAGGAATGGTAAGGAGCAAAGCTCTCAATGATTTAGGGACCTATCTCAACATAATCATGGACTAATCCAGAAATAATTAGGGACAATCAGGGACACTTTTAAAATATTAGTACTATTAACTTAAGACAATGACAGAATGAGATAGGATGCAAATTAATATACATTTTCTGAAGTAAAAGAAGTCTATAACTTTAATTATTGTCATTATCAATTAAGTGTAATTCAGTCTATTCTCCCAAAGTCAACACTTTTAGGAGGAATTAAGAAAGACAGATAAAACTTGTAAACCTTGACTGAGGTCTTCATTGCAGCAGTAAGGTATGCTTGCATTTTTGTATGTCTCTTCATCTTCCCAAGAACTACAGTATCTCCTATACATATAACTTGGTTTAATTTCAGATACACACTTGCAGATATTGTGGCAACACCATGCATACCTTATAAACACCCCTAATACTAAATATGATGGAATCTCATTAGGCAGCAGTATCACAGAGTGACAGCTTAGAATAGGGTTCATGAAGCTGTTGCTCTGTGGACATGCATGTGCTCCAGTCTCTTAGTTCTGCATATTCGAAAGGTGTGTGCTTGTAAGATGCTTGAGTCAGCAGTGCCTCTCAGTAGACAGCCTCCACAATATTGTCCCATTTACCTGCTTCCCTCATACAGATATTTCAAAGTTAATATAACAATTCACATATGAATATTTGTGCGAGTGTGTGTGTGTGTGTGTGTGTGTGTGTGTGTGTGTGTGTGTGTGTGTGTGTGTGTGTGTGTGTGTGTGTATGTATGTGCACATATGTATGCAAGCACATGTGGGTTAAAATTACTTGGGATTTACTCCATTCAGCCATATAAAATGAGCATACCTAGAATGGTGCCTGTCAGCTCAAACAGAAACATAACTTGTTTTTAACACTGGCATAGTTGCTTCATGTAGGGTCTATATTAAATCACTGAATGCTTAAAAAAGTGAACAGTGATTAATCAACCCTATGTAAGTGAAAGCTTACAATGTCGGTGTCAGAGCAGCAATTTTTTTCCAAATCGCTGCTTCAACAAAAAAATTAAAACAAAAATAAATTTCAAACATTACATTAAGTGGGCCCCCCCTACTTAAATTTACCAACTCCGAGACCGCACTACAGTGCCGAAAATGGCAAAGTACCAAAGCGGCCAAGCAAATTCTTTCCCAGGGAAAGAATTCGCTTAACAGCTGCTTTGATATTTTGCATTTTCAGCCTTTTAAGTTCGACCAAGACGCATTCAAAAGAATGCGTCTTCAGTCTTCTAATATAGACCCCTTTATGTAGTCTATGTCTGGGTACAGGGTTTGACTCCTTCTACCTCACTCTACCTACTGTGTGCGTCTCTGCAAATCATCTGACCAGAAGCTCCTCAGGGGTCACCCATGAAAATGTGTCCTTATGTCCAGTGAGCTTATACCATTAACAAATGAATAAACTGAGTTTCAGTTCTTCAAACTGTATTTTCTATAATACTGTTTTCAAAGGGGCTGGCACTCTGAAGCCTCCTTTATTACTGTCAGTGGCACAACAGGTAACATACTCACTTTTGCTGCAGAAGGCTGTGGGTTCTAGTCTGACATGGGGGCATATCAATTGCTAACACTGCAGTGCAGCATAAAGGGGGGTGCTGCACACTTCAGTGTGCCCCCCTTAGGATGAGACATCAAACCAAGGTCTCATCTGCTTGAGTTGGTGGTAGCGCAGGTGGATGTACAAGATCCCATGGCACCTATCAAAAAGAGTAGGTGTCCTTTATTCATTTACATCTTATTAACATAACATATTACTTACAAATTTACATTTTTAAATATTAATAAATGTACATATTACAAAATTACACATCTGCTTATATAATTTCATGCTTATACATTGTATATTAAAAAAACTATAAATTTTATGCTTACCATATTTATACATTTTCTTCATACAAAACCTCCACTCTTTTTTCCATAACCACCATCTGATTTTTCTTAATATTACTGACAGTATCCACTTCCCATTAAACATATAATCTTGTTTAATTTTTTACTCCAAATCACCCATACTACATAAAACACTTTTTGTCCATTCCTATATTCTTTGTTTCTATTCTTATAATGTCCACATTCAATCATATTAGTATTTATATTGCTACTCTCTTTTAAATGTCAAAAAAATCTCTTTGCATAATTTTTCCCTGAATTTCTTCACCCTCTTTCATTAGAAAAACACATGTTCTGTGGTTTCTTCTTCACCAACATATTCTCTCACTTTTCTTTTTATAAGACATATTTCCTTTTCCTGGTAATTTATTTATTTATTCTCAGTCTCCATAAAAAAATCTCGACATTCTATTTTATTACTACACCATTTCTTGTGTCCTTTCTTTTATAGTGTTAATCTTTTCTTCTGGTAAATTTTACCATGGATTAATGCAATGATATTGTACCATTATATGTTTATACTATGTTTTTTTTTATCTTCTTCTATCTCATCAGTTTTTATCTTCCACATTTCTATTTTTTTCTTGATAATTTTTTATTTCTTCATAAAAAAAATTTTCTCTTGTATTTCTTTTTATTATTTCCCCCCAAAATTCATATGTATATTTAAACAATCTTGTTACTAATTTCTCATTTTCTCATTTATCCATTTCAAAGCTTTATACAAATTTAAAGAAGCTACAAATACCACTGGATTTAACAGTCCTAGTCCTCCTTCATCTTTATTCATATATAATACTCCTCTCTTTATGTATTTAATCTAGAACTCCAAATAAATGTAAAAAAAAAACATTGCTAATAATTGTTTCTCATACATTCTTGGAATCATAAAGACACTTGATAGACACACTATTTTCCCCATTAATACTGAATTTATCATACTAGCTTTTCTTATAAGATAATATGTATGTTTTCCATAAAAAAACTATTTTTAATTCCTTTAAATGTTTTTTTCCATTGTGTTCTACTTATTTCTTTATAACCAAAATTTTTTTCCATCACTGACATTTCTTTCATTGTAAATTGTATTCCTCCTATCTTTACCCTATCTCCCAGACCTATGCTTTTATCCTTATTTAATGTCATACCTATTTCTTTTAAACATTCAACTACACAAAGCATAGCTTCTTTCATCCATAAACTGTTCTTGTTATTATATCATCTACATATGTCATCGCAAGTGGAATGTTTGCACCTGTTTGCATTACACACTTTGCATTTTTCATTCTACAGTTCACCTCACTTACTACCATATTCATAACTAAAGCAAATAAAATACAACACATAGGGCATCCCTGTCTTATGGGTCTATATTAGATTATCAAAGTTTCAGAACTTTAAACACCAAGCTCCCCTGCATCCCCGATACCCCCCGCTACTTAAATATACCAACTCCAAGATCACAGTTTAACGAAATATGGTGTGGAAAGGGAAGATTTCTCTTTCCTACACTGTAGTGCAATCTCGGAGTTGGTATATTTAAGTAGCAGGGGGTGTGGGGGTGCAAGGGGGCTTGTCCTCCTACTTAAAGCAGTTACTTTTCTTTTTTTTTTTTATTTTATTTTTTTTTAGATTTTTGAAGTTTCAGTACTTCAATCATATGGTGTCGACCATATGGTATTCAAAGTTCTGAAACTTTGAATATAATATAGATCCCTGTCTTATCCCATTACTCATCTCTTTTTTTATTTAACCAGACATTTACAAGAATTCTTATTTTATTTACACTATATGTTGTCATACAAACTTTATTAATTTTATTATATGTCTATATTAATTCCCATGATGTTTCATACTCTGTTGTATAAAAATATTAACATCATCTATAAGTTTTACATCCTCTCTTCTATTTAAAATGGCATCCATAATTTCTCTTACTATCATTAGCACATTAGCAATTCTTGATATCTTTTTCCTTTCATACCATATACATTTTCTTTCATTATATATTTCCATCTTATTTTCCAATCTTTTTTTGTATTATCTTCATAAATATCTTATACTCTGTATTATTTAATGATATTGGTCTTCTAGTTTTTTTATATCTCCTTTTTCTACTTTTTTTCCATGTAAATTTTAATATACCACTACACAATTCCTTATAATGAAACCCCTGTTTACCCATTCATTCAGAACATGTAACAAATATTCTTTTTGCCATTCCATTAAATTTTTATACATTTCATATCCCATTTCACCCAGGCCTGCTACCAAATTTATATTTCCCTATTTAAGCACTATATCCAACTCATACAAAGTAATCACTTTTTTCAATTGCCTTATTTACTTAATCTGAGCTTCTGTATTTCCCTATCTAAATGTTATATCCATCTCATACAAAGTAATCTGTTTTTCAATTTCCTTATTTACTTGATCTTTGAATTGTTTTTACTTGCCATATTTTATTACATTCTTTCTTTTTTCTTTAAACATTTCTTCCACACAGTAAACTACAATTTCTATAATGTATTTGTTTTCTTTCTACCTTTCCTTTCTTATTTTTCATTTCTCTAATTACACTACTATCTTATTTCACTATTTTGCTTAAGTATGTTGACACTTCTTCCTTGTAGTAAATATCTTAATTGTTTCATAATTTCTTTTGTATAATTATTTTTCTTTGTCGTAGTACTCCCATTCTTTTCTAAATTTTCAAAAGGATTTTCATATATCTCTACATATATTTCTTTATCCATCTTTCTTGTTTGACTCTGCCATTGTAAAAACATTTTTTATATTTCTTTTAATTCACCATTCTGACCAATTAACATAAAATTCTCTCATAATAGCACAATAACTGTATAACTTTTCCTTCTACTTTTTCATTCCATTCTTTTTATTTATTCTAGTTATTCCATGAAATATTTTAATATATTCTTTCTTTTCATTTATCTCCATCCATATTGCCAAATGAGCTATAAATCCCATTACAACCACTTCTCTTTCTGCTGTACTTACTCATTTAGATATTTTAAAATAATCAATTTCTGATTTAAGTATACCTCTCTATATGCCAGAATGTTCTATTCCATATAGCCAGTTTAACACATTTCATAACTTCTACCATTTTTCTTATATCCTTTCTTTTCTCTTTTCTTTTATCCCTTAAATCATAGTTAAAAATCTTTTGTTATTATAATATTCATATTCAATTTCTAACATCTGTTAAAATAGATTATTCCTTTCTTTACATGTAACATAAGCATATAGAGCTATAATTCTATATACTTTATCTTGCCATCTTAAAACAGCAATAGTTAATCTTCCCATTTTTACTAGTGTTACATCTAATATCTTCACTGCTCTCCTACTTAAAGTTCATTTGCCAAATTTCAAAATGCATTTCCACTCCATATTTTTTCTGTTTATAATCTATCTTTATTTAAGAATCTTGTTCCATTGCATTTATTACACAATTCTAAAATCTCTATCCTTCATGCCATATTTTAATATGGAAATGAACAAATATGAGGTAACTTACAGTTACCGAAAGACGTCTTAAATTATTACTTTCTCTTTTCCTTAATTTAATGGAAATAATTTTATTCTTATACTAATTTGTCATTCTTCCCTTCAATTCGTATTACCTAACACCTATTTCCTTTATTCTTCTCTTTTAAATTAATTCCATTAAACTTCTTTGTGCTGTTTATTTTTCTCTTCTCCCAATTGATTTTTCCCTTTCACCACTTTACAACTTATATCTTCTTCATCACTAATTTCTGAATCTTTTCTGTCTCCTCACTATCTTCTCTGATATTTTTTTTTTTTCTATGTTAGCCTGTATTTATATTTCTAGCTCTTTTCCATTCTGTTCTATATCCTCTCAATTTTTTCACTATTTTTTCATTAAACTCTTCTTTACAGTCCATCCATAAATGCCCAATTTGTTTCATTTATAACATTCTAGTTGACATCTCTTTGTACCATGGCCTACTTTCCCACCTATATAACATTTTTTATCTCAATTATTTACAAAATGTCCTTTCTCCTCAAAATAGCATGTTCTTATTTGTCCCCAATATTTTACCACACCCCTATTGCCTTCAGCAGTTATAACACTTGGAAGATGCACCGTTTTTTTCCATTTCTATTTTCAAAACAACATTGCAATCCCATCCCCCAGTACATAAACCCCTGTTATCATATTTTTTGAAATGTCCATTATTTCTTTATGAATGTTTTTAATGTACTTTCAAATTCTCTCTTTTCACTTCTGTCCAAAACTGTATATGTATTTTCTTCTTTGTTTCTCGAAAAAAAGCTTTTACTATATAATTGTTCCATGGATTATCATTCTGTCTATTTTCATACTTAAAGTAGAAAATTTCCCATACCATGAACTGTCTCAAAAATAATATCACAAAATGGCTCTTTGTTTACCAAAATGGAACCTCTTAATTCTTGTAATTTCACAGCTAAGGGAAATATTATAGTGTCCCATACCTCATATCTATTCATTTCCTTATTCCTTTAACTCTGTATTCTTGCCACAAATTTTCTTTTCATGCTGTCACCTCTTTTATTTTCTTTCTGCTCTCAGTACTTGCTCCCAACTGTATTTTCCCCATTATGTCACCCCAGGAAATATCTGTTCCATGTTGTGGTTCACTCTGGTTAATCATCTCATGCAATACATCATCATGCAACCCTCCAGACTGAAGGGTTGTAACAACACCTTCTTTGGTGATCACCTCCAACTCAGCAAACACTTTTTTTTTTGAAAAGCAGCTTCTAAATCCTGAATTACTCTACACATTTCTCCCTGTGAGCTGGTCTTCACCTCCATTCCTTTCATTACTCTCTCCATGCCACAAACTCTCCTCCCAGCCACCACTGTGCTAGGAATGAGACATGTGCATGAACTCACTTGCTGTACGAGCTGTAAGTAGGCAAAGTTCCTAGATGCCCTGGCCAAATATCCAGTAGTAGTATCCACCCAGTGGGACTAACCTAGTCAACAAAGGATACATAATTAAATATAGTAGGTTAAGGGGTAGCAGCTCACCTTACAAATAAGCCAACAATAAAATGTTGCATCTTAACTTACCTATGATGAGCTGTTTACATATAGTATATCTCTGTTTCCTTTTACCACCTTAGTATATAATGAAACAGAGAACTCAAAATCTATTTTTTGCAGGACCGACGTATCCTTCTGCATCCTCCTGATATAGGAGTCTTGGCAGTTGCTACAAATGATTAAGGTTATGAGTTGTTATTGAGTTGCTCCCTATAGTCCAGGGTTTTGCTTCTGCCTCCATTTGGCTAACTGTGTGACTCTGAGCAAGTCAGTTAAACAGGCAATGCTTCTGAGCCGAGACTGAAAAAGGTCCATGGAAATCAATGCTCTACCCCAGTTAAAAATAAATAAACTAACCATTATTTTACAGTAACCAACATAAAATGGAATTCTTACTTTTAATTTAAATATAATTTAAACTGAATTACACATTATTATTATTATTCCAAATTAGTGCAACTTTGGAGATAGTATATTTAGTAATTGTTAGTGTGGGAATAAAGTTCTCACATGAGGATTCAGGGAAGTACAGAAACTGTAAAAAAAATTTTACAACTGATGCTAAGTTGATATGACAGTAAACTATGTACAAGGCTTTGCACTGTGGTGAATTAGGCAGCAGTAATACACAGTAAATCTTTACAGCAGAATAGAAAATATATTTTGAACATACTATTGAAGATATGCTTACATCAAGACACATCTGGCTTCATGTATATACCATTTCCACATCATGCTATGTGAATGCTGTAGTATTCATAACTATTGTCTCTCACCTGTTTGACCCACGTGTCTAGGCTCTAGTCCTTTATAATAGGTTAGACACTTGAAAAGGTGCAGCTGAGGCTGACCTCATGGAAAAGTAGCTGAGGCAGTCCATCCTAGATTCCCCTTTCTGGAGGATAGTTTCTATTTGGCTAACCCTACTCAACACCTGGTGGATGACCTCCTGAACAAAATGCAAACCCACAACACTGTGGAATACAGTTATTAACCTCACCTGATCCTACACCACTTCTTCTAGGCACAGCTGACCTCCCCTCCAAGTAGAAGAAGTCTCCTTGCAGGCTAAGAGCTCTTAAGTGTCAGATGATCATGCCTCCCAGTGGCAATAGATAGATGAAGAAGAAGACTCTGAAGACCCAATAATTGCAGTCCTTGCTATCATCTAGATATTTCTGTGTGAGACCAATTCTCTGATTAGATGCAACTTGGAGGATTATTACCAAGGACCTGTGAGTTCTTGCCATGTTCATGGTAGGCATTGTCTTAGAGCTCATGTGTTTTACAGCAGAGTAATTTCCTCTAAACGACTAAGCTGTCTCCACAAGGTTCTTGGAATTGGTCCAGAATATATAATTTTATATATATATATATATATATATATATATATATATATATATATATATATATATATATAAATACTGAGGTGGTGGGGCTGTGGTAGCGTTGTCGCCTCACAGTAAGATGTTGTGCCGTTTGATTCTCAGCTAAAGCGTCTTCTGTGTGGAGACATGTGTGAATGGGCGTACCTTCGTTGAAGGTTGTGCATCAGAGCTGACAACTCGGTACGTAAAAATCTACTGCCAATCATTAGCGGACCGGAGTTCCGCTGTGGTGACCCCTAACCGGGAAAAGCCGAAAGACACAACAGACATATATATCTATATCTATATATATATATATAGATATATATATATATGTGTGTGTGTGTGTGTGTGTGTGTGTGTGTGTATATATATATATATATATATATATATAGATAGATATAGATATATGTGTGTGTGTGTGTGTGTATATATATATATATATATATATATATATATATATATATATATATATATATATATATATCACAGGTCAGTTCTGTCCTCCTTCTGGAATGCAGACAGTGGTTATACTCTCACATATTTCTGGATTTGAATAGGGTAAAAATCCATCCTACCTTGGACCTGTTAAAGAACACATCTGCTACATGTTCTGGATGTGACTCTCCAGGGAGTCATGTCCCTGCTGTCACTGGATACTTACAAGATAGAACACATGATAGACATAGTTTGGCACATAAATATCTGGGATCTGCATATTTTGTTCCTCTGATTTTTTTGAATGGAGGTATAGATCAATAATTGAGCCTTTGATTGCAAATGAGGAGATCCCTGGTTCAAGTCTAATAGCTAGCACAAAGGATTAATTGGTCTCAGTAATGAGCTGCAGCCTGTAATCTAGTGTTTGATTCCCTCAGCCACCATTTGCCTACTGTGCGACTCTGAGCTACTTAACAAGGCAGTCGTCTGTTGCAGTTGAGATATCAGACTATTAGACTATTGGAAGTAGACTCTTCAATGGTCTTCTGGAATAGTCCGGATCTAAGATTTGCTGATTCCAGGACTGTATTTGGTGTTCTGAGTTGTCCAGAACTTGCAGAGATAGAGAGTCTTTCTGCTTATCAGTGGGAGTGGTAAGCTCTGAGCAGCCCATCTATCGCTAAGAGGAGTGGTTTCCAGCTCAAGAACTGTTTTTTATTGGCCGTTTTGGGCTGCTTCTATCCCCTTCAACTTTATGACTTAAAAACCCATGTTTGCGTGGGTTTTGGCTTGTTTTACCTCAGTGGATACTGTCTTGGCATTCTGCAGAGTACTACAGCAGCAGAAAGAAGAGAGAAAGAGACTTTTCCTGATTATAAGTACCTGTTTTTGGCTTTTTGAGCTTGATTTTGCCTTGTCTCATTTCTCTATAGCTGTTTTACAAGCTTTATTATTTAATTTAACTGTTAGCTGCTTATTTTGTGTACTGAACTTTTAAAATCATTTTTTTCAACTGCATTTACTGATACAGGCTTCACACTCAAGTGTGCTAGCCTTTTAGTGTCTTATAAGTGTATTTTTTATACTGCATTTCTGTTTTTGTAACTAAAAAACAAAAATAAAATCCTATCTACTCACTTGTTTCCCGCCTTTTCTCAAACTAGAATAGTCCGGATATCTCAGATTTGTTGATTCCAGGACTGTATTTGGTGTTCTGGGTTGTCCAGACCTTGCAGAAATAGAGGGAAGTCTTTCTGCTTATCAGTGGGAGTAGTAAGCTCTGAGCAGCCTATCTATCGCTAAGAGGAGTGGTTTCCAGCTCAAGAACTGTTTTTATTGGCTGTTTTGGGCTGCTTCTATCCCTTTCAACTTTCTGACTTAAAAACCTGTGTTTGCGTGTTGAGCAGCACCAATAAGCTAGGGTAAACTATTACCGGTGCCTTAAAGTCTGCTCTTTAAATTTTCACTTAGATCTTGATAGCTTTCATCTCTGGGCATTCAGATCAAACCTCTAAACCCAGCACTTGTTCAGAACATCTTGTAGCTGTCATTGTAGTTGCACAAACTGCTACTAGCACTAACAGAAACAGCTTTAATACTTATAAAGAAGAATAACAACTACAGTACTTGCATAACAGCTACAGTACTACAGTACTTGTATAACAGCTACAGTACTTAAATGCTAAGCACCTATCCAGGCATGTCTAAAGGTCAGTTCCCTACACTTTCTCCTATCAACCTGGTGAACCTGGGCATCCTGAAGCAATGTAGCAACTGCCTCATTTAGACAGATAACCCTCTCCTCCTAATTACTAACACATCCATTTGTGAGAGATTCAAGTACATAACCAAAGTGGAAGCCACGCCCTCTCAAACCAAGACTGGGCTAGCCAGTCAAGAGGAAAAGGTAAACATACATTCCCCACCACATAGAAGACATAGTCCACCAGATGACACACCATCACACCTCTCACATAGTAACACAAAACATACACCCTCTTTCGCGGAGGTTCTCAATAAAAAGCTGCCCAAACAGCAAAGACCTCTGAGGCAAAAACGCAAGCAAACGTCTCACCCAAACACAACCCCTATATCACATAGTCCACATAAGGAGTGTGCCACTCAACCTAAGCCCCTATGGCAAAACAATCTACCAAATACACTAATCATTGGTGACTCTATAGTAAGGCACACTGATGTCCCACTCACTAGGCTAAATAAGGAGAAAGTTACGATCAGCTGCCTGTCGGGTGCCAGGATCCGCAACATAATGCATGCACTTGGGTCTCTCCACAACAAGTACAAGTATGACTCGGTCATTGTTCATGTTGGTGTGAACAACCTAAGATGTACCTCCCTGCACTACATGAAAAAAGACATGGAGGAGCTCTCATATCTTGTAGTTCAGGCAGGTATGACCCTAGCCCTGAGTAGCATACTACTACCATTGCCTAGAATAATACCACCATACAAGCAGAAGATGATTGACTTCAACAATTTGCTAAGTTTCTGGTGTCATTCGAAGGAAATCCAATATCTGTCTGCCTGGGATGACATGATCGACAGACCTTGATGCTTTGCCAGAGATGGTCTGCATGTGTCATCCCTGGGATTCCGGATACTGGCAAAGGCTCTTGTCACCTCTATAATGCCTTTTTTAGGCAATGCCCTGAAGACAAAACTACCACCATAACAACTGCAAACAAACACAACCTGAGGATAATGCTACTTAGCGCTAGAAGTCTAAATCTCAAAATGCACACGCTCAAGTCACTCCTACAACTGGAGAACATCGACCACTGTGCAGTAACAGAGACCTGTTTCAAGGCTCCAGAGAGCACCCCAGTGCTACCAGGCTGCACAGCATATCACACCTTCTGACCCCCAAACCTGGACCAAAGCCCCAAAGGAGGTGTGGAACAAAGCCCCAAAGGAGGTGGCATATCCATCTTCATAAAGGACATGCACACATGCAGACTGGTTGCCCAATATAGTGCATTAGAGATACTACAGGTACAACTAACACTAGATAAAACAGCAGTCCAGGTTATAGCCTGCTATAGATCCCCCACAATGTCCCAAGACTCCCACTCCATTTTCCTGAACACTCTGGAAAGCATTAGGGTTCAACCTAATACCCTTAGACTGGGAGACTTTAACTACTCCTCCATTAGCTGGGAAAATTATTCCTGCTCCAACTCATTTGCCCAACGATTTCTGGAATTCATTAACTTCAATGCCCTGGACCAACTCATTCTCACCCCCACCAGAGGCAGAAACATTCCTGATCTGGTCATCACTAACATGGGGGACCACTGCTCTACACCAGTGATCATCTCCTCCCTGGTCAGATCTGACATCACAGTCGATATCCAAATCCCACAGAACCACATAAAGAAATGTTATCATTCAATAAAAGAAAAACACTGGCATTTAGTCTGACCTGCCATTTCACCTCAATAAATTCTAATGAATGAATGAGATGAAATGGCAGGTCAGACTAAATGCCAGTGTTTTTCCTGTATTGAATGATAAAATTTCTTTATGTCCTTTTTCGAAACTCAAAGCTGCTTATTGTCTGTGATTTTTTTGTGTGTATATATTTATTATGGTTCTGAAGTCCTTTAAAATAAAGCTTTTATGATTTGGTACAATTGATGGGGTGTGCTCATGTTGATTCATCCTATCATGGGGCAGGAGTACATATATAGGGATATTTTCATATGATTTTATTTATTCTGAAGAAGTCTGTCCTACTGAGATGAAAGTGCTCAATAAATGAATTTTATATATCTACTGCTGGAGTGTCCTTGGCTTCCATATCTCGCTTCTCATTTTCTTTGTCTTTTTTGGTTTGGTTTTATTGGTTCCACGAAGGAAACCACAGTGAAAAATTTTTGCAAAGCCAACTTTGTGCTTCTAAAGACAGATGTGTCAAACTTCACGTCGCCCACGCAAACAGGGAAAGGATGTATGACCGCAGAATTATACACCAAGGCACTGTATGAGCATTTATGCAAGTGCATGGATCAGGCCATCCCTAACAGAATCAAGGTCATGTCCTCCAAAAAAAGGAAGCCAATCTGGTGGTCCCCTGCCATTAACAAACTCTACAACAGAAGAAAAAAACTGTTGCAGAGAAGGGCTAAGTCCCAAGACTGGAAAAATTCCCTTGTAAGTCTCAGCAAAAAACTGAGAACCCTTATTAAAGCCTGCAAAGCTAGTTACGAAAACAAAATTGTGACAGAGGCTAAAGATAACCAAGAACCTGCATAACAAAACGCAAGGATGCTCTGAGCTATTGCACAATGACACTACTTATACTGAACCAACAAATATTGCCAACATCCTGGCAGACAGGTTCAGTGCAAACTTTACTCCCCCACCCCCAAAAGGGCCATCCCAAATACCAAAGGAATGCCAAATCCCTAATATCATGGCTGTGCAGGTAGAAGCCACACTATCCAAAGCCAAAAATACAGCCTCCATGGGACCTGATAATATACCTGGCTGTGTGCTACATGAAATACAAAGTGAACTGTCACCTCACCTGAGTGCCCTGTTCAACCACAGACTCACGTCAGGCTTTGTCCCCACTGAATGGCGCACCTCTATAGTCATTCCTCTCCACAAAGGGGGGAGTGACTACCTACCCAGGAAACTACCACCCCATCAGCCTGACAAGGCTGATCTGTAAGGCCATGGAGCGCATCATCATGGACTTCATAAATAAGGATATAGGGAACCATCAAACCCTGGATCCTCACAGTTTGTGTTTGTGAAGGGCAGATAATGTCTGCTCAACCTGATAGACTTCTTCGAATCTGTCACCAGAGAGGTCGATGAAGGCAAGATAGTCCATACAGCCTACCTTGATCTGGCCAAGGCCTTCGACACTATCCCCTTCTCAAGGATCACTGACAGACTAACCAACCTAGGCATCAACCCCTATATCATAAGATGGGTTGCCAACTGGCTCACTGACAGAACCCACATGGTTATATTAGCAGACTCCAAATCTGACTACCGGGCAGTCACAAGTGGCATCCCACAAGGACCGGTCCTGGGTCCTCTCCTGTTTGGTATATACTTCTCTGAAGTTCAGACCAATACCAAAGGACTCTGGTTGACGAAGTTCACAGATGACTGCAAACTGGAAACCATTATTGACTATCAAGCTGATGTCAACATCCTACAAAAAGGCCTCACTGACACCAACGACTGGTGCCGGAACCATGGTCTTAAGCTCAATGCCAAAACGTGCATCATCATCCCCTTTGGGAAAAACTCGGTGCCCCTGAACTACCACATTGACAGTAGCCCTCTCATCTCCCAAGGTGTGATAAGAGATCTAGGGACACAAGTGGATAGCAGCCTCTCCTTTGACAATCATGTGGCCACTCTAGTTAGAAAGTCCTTCTATGTGGCACATCTCATTACAAAGGGTTTCTCATCCAGGAAGAAGGAGGTCATAATCTCTCTCTACTCATCCCTCATTAGACCCATTATAGCATACAATGCCCCATTTGGCATGTACATCACTAGACACCTGCAACAGCTGGAGAGGCCACAGAAATTCCTCACAAAGAGGATCCCAGGACTCAAACACTTGCCATATGCAGGCAGACTCAAAAAACTACAACTATACTCCATCTCATATCGCCTACTTAGAGGCAATCTCTGCTTGGCATAAAAAGCCATGTCAGACCCAGTGTTATTAGACATGCTTCATCTGAAAAAGACCCAATCCCTTCGCACCACAGGGTCCAAGGACCTCAACCTCATTAGCACAATAAACAGAACCTGCTGGAGGGACAAGTTCCTAACCCAGAGACTACCCATAGTATGGAATAAACTCCCCATTCATGTCAAGCAGTGCACCTCACTGGCCTTCTTCAAGAAAAATCTTCATGAGTGAGTGGGTAACAGGAAATTCACCCCAGGGATCATTTCAACAGCCTTCCTTGATAGGGGTACAAGGTACTAATGTCCGGCAATAGGACGACTGGGTATTTTCTTGGGCTAGGCTTGTGTTTGGCTCCAGGGCTATTAGCCTAGTACACACCTATGAACATATGAACCTATTATGTTACCAAGGAGTTTTGTATGTGGGTCTGCTTTGATGATAGTGTTATCAGTGAAAAGATGGAGAAGGAAGCTTTTTGGTCTGAAAGTGATTTTGACAGGAAGAGTAAGAGTTTAGTTTCTTTAGGGTTTAGGATAAGTTGTTTTTTGTTGAGCCATTTTTGATGGTGTTAAATGTATTTTGTGTAAGAGAAAGGAGATGGGATATGTTATCCGAGATGGTGATGAAGGTTGAGTCATCAGTGTATTGGATAAGAGTAGTATGGTTGCAGGTGGAGTGGAGGTTGTTTGCAAAGATATTGAATAGGAGGGGCCTAGGATAGAACCCTGGGGGATGCCTGTTTTTACAGGCAAGATTGGGGAGCATGAAGTGAGTCATCAGACATATTGTAGTCTATTAGTAAGGTAGCTATAGAACTACTGCACAGTGGAAGGAGAGAGGTTAAGATCAGTTAGTTTTGTTAGTAATTTAGAGTGAGACACTGTATCAAATGCTTTGGCTAGGTCAAGGAAGATCAGGACACAAGTTGATTATTATCTCTGGCTTCAGCAACTATGTGAGTAAAAGGTAAAAGGTCTGTAGCAGTGCTGTGGTTAGGCCGGAAACCATGTTAGGTAGGGGTTAAGAGGTTTTCCTGTATTAGGTAATTAAGGAGTTGAGAGTGGACACATTTTTCTAGAATTTTAGAAAGTGGTGATTAGCATAGCTATTGGTCTACAATTATAGGGGTCTGGGGAGTTACCTCCTTTATGCAGTGCTACCGTATAGAAGGATTTCCAGATGTTGGGGACTGTGCTTTCTTGGATTGACCTATTTATTAGTATAGACATGGGAAAGGCTATGGAATCAGCAGCAAGCTTAAGAAATAGGGGAGGCAGTTTATCAGCAAATGGGGAGAAAGGTTTAAGTTTACAAAGAATAGATTTGATGTAGGAGTTGGGGACACGTTTAACAGAGAAAGGGCTTTCGTTATTAAAGGTAGAAGAGGGGGTAGAGTTAGGTGGACTCGAGTTATGGTCAGAGTGAGTTAGATTGTGGATGGTGTCTATAAAGTAGTTATTAGCAGAGTGGCAGTCTCTAGTGGTGAGTTATTAGGGAAGGGATTTGGGATTGAGGTGTCGCTGGGGTGTAGGATATTATTGGTGGTGGACCAGAATCTTTGGGGGTTGGACAGGTGTTTGGACTGTGTAGTATTATAAAAGTTTTTCTTGTCTTGGTAAATATGTTTTTAGTATGGTTTCTGCTTTCCTTGTAGCTTTGAAGTCGGGTAGGGGATTTGGTTTTCTGCCAGGCTTTCCAGATACTATCCCTTTTACGCATGAGGGATCATGTTTATTTTGATAACCAAGGTGTATGGGTGGCTTTTATCCTAATTTTTCTTTGGGGAGAGAGTGAGTCTAGGATGTCAAGGAAAATCTGGTTAAATTTTTCCACAGTTTCACTAAGGGAAGGGTAGTGAAGGAAGGACCAGTTAATGGAAGCTAGTTTAGAGTTAAATGAATCAGCATCAAATGAGGATAATTTATAGCAATCTCTGTATATGTGGGATCTAGGTATTGGAATAGAGTGCCTTTGGATGTGAATGGGTAGGTGGTCACTAAGGTAGTTGGGTAAGGTTCAGGGGTTGTGGTAAAGATTAGGGTCTGTAGTAAATATCCAGTCAAGGATAGAAGTGGTACCTGAAGTTTTATTAATATGAATGGGGGATGTGATGAGTTGTTTGAAACCATGAAGGTTAATACACATATTGGGGGAGTCAGCCATTAGTTTTGACCATTCAGTGTTAACATCTCCCAGAATGATAATTTCACAGGAAATGTCAGTCATCCATGAAAGAATATTTTCAAGGACAGGAATGTTATTCCCTGGTGGGATGTAAATTGCGGCTACAGAGAACTTTTTGTGGGAGTTCAGGTGACAGTTTAGTACAATTAGTTCAGCGGGGTGAAAGCCTGTTGGAGGTGTTTGTAAGGGGGAGAGATTAAGTAGATCAGAATAGAGAATAGCAACAACACCACCTTTTCTAGTTTCTCTATCTACTCAAAATATGTTGTAATTGGGGGGTAAAATTTCATTACTCGCTATGTGTGGTTTTAACCAAGTTTTGGTTAAAATTAAAATATGAGGAGAGTGTTGGGCTATCTAGGAGTGCAAGTCAGTGGTTTTATTGAGAAGGCTTTGTATGCTAATTGAGAACAGGTTAAGGGTCTTGAAAGTTCATAGGTTCATAGCTTGGTATTAGGCTATCAGCCCTAGGGCCTATACAAGCCTAGACATAACAATTCCCTGGCTATTTCTTCCCACACTATTTACTTACCTGGACCCCTGTCTAGCAAGGTGACTGATGTGATCCCCGGGGTGAATTTCCTTTCTCCCATCCAATCGTCACGGTTCCTCTTGAAGAGGGCCAAAGAGGCACTCTGCTTGACATGTATGGGCAATCTATTCCAGAGTCTGGGGAGTCTCTGGGTCAGGAACCTATCCCTCCAGCATGTTTTGTTTATTGTGATGACAAGGTTTAGATCCCTGGATCGTGTGGCCCTGAGGGATTGGGATTTCTTTAAGTGTAGCATGTCCAACAGCTCTGGGTTTGACATGGCCTTGTATGTTAAGCAGAGATCGCCTCTGAGTAGACGATATGTGACAGAGTATAGCTGGAGTTTTTTAAGGCGGTCAGTGTAGGGCATCTGCTTTAGGCCTGTGATTCTTTTAGTGAGGTATTTCTCTGGCCTTCCCAGTTGTTGCAGATGTCTTGAGAGGTACATACCAAATGGGGCGTTGTATTCTATAATGGATCTAATGAGGGATGAGTACAATGGGACAATGACCTCCTGTTTTCTGGATGAAAGGCCCTTAGTGATGAGGTGTGCTACATAGAAGGATTTCCTGACTGTTGTGGTGATGTGGTTATCGAAGGTGAGACCACTGTCCACCTGTGTCCCTAAGTCCCTTATCACACTTTTGGTGTTTAGTGTACTGCCACCTATATGGTAATTCACGGATACATGTTTTTTCCCAAAGGGGATAACTATACATTTCTTAGCACTGAGCTTGAGCCCATGGCTCTGGCACCAAGCATCTGTTTCTGTAAGACCCTCTTGTAGAGTATCCACATCATTTGGGGATTCAATAATGGCTCCCAGTTTGCAGTCATCTGCGAACATTGTTAGCCAGAGTCCCTTAGTGTTGGCCTGTACTTCAGAGAAGCAGATGCCACACAAGTGGTGCAGTGTGGACAAGGCAGGGGTGAGTTTGTGGGGGCAGAGGAGCAGAGCGGTGTGTGCTGGGGTTTAGTGGGGCTGGGGTTGGGCTGTATGTCACTAGCTAGGAGGAGAGTCTTTTTAAAGGAAGTAGGGTGAGGTGGGTGAAGTGGGTTAGGGTTACAGGTGAGTAGTTTTAGTTTGTCATTGGTGTGAATGTGGGAGAGAGTTTTCACCTTGTAAAGATGAAAATGGGAGGTGGTAAAGAGTGATGGTGAGATGTAGAAGGAGTAGGTTATGTTATGGTTATTGAGGGAATCAGAAGGAGTAGGGGAAGTTTCTGTGAAATGTAGCTTGCTGTGGTAAGAGGAGAGTTGAGTAAGTAGAATAAGAAAGGGTAAAGTAATGTCTTTTGGCTTTTCCTGGTTAGGAGTTGCCACAGTAGAACTCTGGTCCGCTAATGATTGGCAGTGGATTTTTACGGTGTTGAGTTGCCAGCCTGAAGCCCAACCTTCAAGGAAGAAATGGTATACTTCGGTATAAGTGAGCCATGAGCAATGGAGTGAAAGGAGAAGGAAATTTTAATTATAAGCAAGGCAGAGACTAATATGTAGCTGACGGAATGGAGTGGGTGTGGGATGTGGTCAGGTATAGTAGCCTAATTGGAGGAATGATGTGTAGGGGAAGGTGTCTAGTTAATTAGGATAGAGTATAAATCTAATGATGGCAGGGGTGGGTAGGAATGGGGGTAGGGTAGAGGAGCGGACAGAGCCCGAGCGGGATAAGCCAGATTCAGTAAGTGAGCAAGAGTGAAAAAGAGACAATCAGCTTCAATGCAACATGACAATTTCAATGCAATGTGCTCTTAGTTGGTTTTCACTTTGTAACCAGGGTGTTCACCAACCCATGTCCTCTCATGGTGGTGGCATTGCAGCTGAAGGAACTGCAAGTGGTTCCCTAACTTATCAATTGATACGTGGTGTCCACACTGAGGGATACACTGTCCAAGAAAGGAAACTGCCATGGTCATTGTCACTGAGGTAACCATAAGCTGGGATAAAACCTCTCAGATACCATTTCTGAGGACTGTATTCACTGGCATGGAGTTGGACACCCTCTAGTTTTAGGTCACTTCTGCTCAAGGAGAGGACCCAGGAGGTCATGGCTTTGGAAGCCTATGTCAAGTCACAGTGGAGGGCCCAGGCTCAGGCCCTTTTGCATTTACTGAGTCTGATGGCTATCAAATTTTTCACAGAGCTATTCACACACCTGAAGATAAGGGTGTTGCAGTGGAATGACTGTGAGGGTCAGTGAGTACAGAGGTGCCACATATTTACTGATATTCTCATGGTGTTAGACACCTGTCACTGGACCCCGGAGTGGTGGACAATGATCATCAGCATGAAGGAGTCTTCCATTCCTGCAGCTGAATATGATGGAAGCTTCAGTAATAGGGTGGACAGCCCACCTTGGCTCCTGAAGAGTTCAAGGAAAGTAGTCATCCTGGGTAGGAGGTGCATCGCTACATCATCTGGAGCTACATGCTCTCCTCCTTGTTGGAAAGATGTTACTGAGCCCCTTAGTTTGGTCTGATTCCCAGTCTGTTGGGTGGTACATGAACAAGCAATGTGGTATGTGGTTGTACTCCTTGTGTAGATGGGCACTCTGAATCTGGCAGTGGATGGCTGATTGGGGCATCACGCTTTCAGCACCTCAGGTCCCAGCTAATGTGAATATGCTAGCTTAATCCCTCAGTTGCTCCTTCAGCCCTTTGCTAGAGCTGAAGAATTGGAAGCTGTTTTTCATCTAGATGTTCCACAACAGGGGCGACTCCAAAAGGAGAATGTAGTGTCGCCATTTTCTGTTGCATGCAGCAGAACAAGAGGGAAAGTACAGTCATATAAGTTAAATTACCATAACAATAGATACTTAATTACATCCCTGTTACAACTGTGTGAATATATCCTGCCAATGATATGTCAATTGGCCCGAATCCCATGCTTCATGGCCCCTGCCATGCATCCTAACTACTGAAAGGATCAAGGAGAGCAGTATAACTCAGGGGCGGAGGTGCCAAACCCTTGCAGCTTTCTTCCCTCACAGAAGGCAGGCTACAGCCATTTTAGTTATGTGCTATGAACAAAGGTAAATAAATATACACACCTTATAGCAAAACGTAACAGAATAAAAGGTGGGGTAGGTAGAAGGCATTCCTACTGCAATGGCAATCTGTATGAACATTTATTGTTATGGTAAGTTAACTTACACAACTATACTATGTTCATCATCAGATTGCTGCTGCAGTAGCCTAAGCTGTATGGGTAGATTACTGGAGCTTAGAAAGAAAGGGAGGAAGGAGAAGGATTAGAGTACAGGAACTCCTGGGGAATAGTCTTAGTAAAACTGTTCTGGATCTGGAGAATCAAATTTGTAATGTTTTGTAAAAGTGTGCAGAGGACCATGTTGCTACCTATAGGTGACTTCTAGAGAGCAACCATTTCCAAAAAGCCACAGAAGAAGCCAAAGCCATGGTAAAATGCACCCTGACCTTGTCTGGAGAGGAACTGTCATGGTAAAAATAACAGAAAACAACAGTTTGAAACAACCATTTAGAAATGTTCTGTTTTGACTCTGGTTGTCCCTTTTCTTACCTTCATAGAAAATAAACAGTTGATTCAAACCCCTGAAAGTTTTTTTCCTATCAGTGTAGTATCTGAGTTTTCTGTGGACATCTGGAGTATAAAGAATCCTTTCTCTCTTATTTTTGGATCCAGAAGTAAAAAGACAGGAAGTTGAATAGCTTGACCCAAAGTAAATGCTGAAACCAGTTTAGACATAGATGAAGGATTTATCCTCAAAGATACCATGTCCTTATGAAAAAAGTAGATAAGGTTGACTCACCATAAGAGCTTAAAAAGTGAATGTTTCTATAGAACAAAACTGAGATTCCAAGAAGGAGCCACCTGTCTTCTAGGTGGACTGATATGAAGAACCCTTTTCAAAACCTTATAACTAGAAGGTGGTATAAAGGGTAGGATTTAAGGGCAGACAAGCAGAGATGGCCAAGAGGTGAATCTTGATAGAAGAGTAAGAAATGCCAGAGAATGACAATTAACACAAGTATTGAAGAACCAGAGGCATCAAATAATTCTATGTTGTACAACTTATAAACAAAGGTATAGCATCTATGTCCAGGGAAGTAATTGTTCCACTATATTTAGCATTCAACAGACCTGTCATTGAGTACAATGCCCTCTTTGGTTTATACCTAACCAGACACATCCGATAATTAGAATGTTATCAGAGACCCCTCATTAAAGGAATACATGGTATAAGTAACATGTCCTATCCAAACTGCCTCACAGCCCTATCCCTGTATTCTGTCTCCTACAGGTTGTTGAGGGGAGATTTATGCCTGGCATAAAAAGCATTGTTGGACCCCACTCTGATGGACCTCCTGCATATCTGCAAAGCAAACAACCTCAGAATTACCCATTCTAAAAATTTAAACCTTTCCTGTGATCTAGATAAGACATGGTGGAGTGCTAGGTATGTGTTCCAGAGACTAGCCTATTTCTGGAACAGGCCATCCATTCATGTGAAGCATAGTTCTTCCCTAACCCAATTCAAGGTTAACTTGGACAATTGGAATGGGAACTGGAAATTCATCCCTGGTTTAGCAAATATGTCTCTAATGGACACAGGCAGCCTCTAAATGGGTCATTTCCCAGGGCCCTGCTTGTAAATGTTTTATCTCCTAAACCCCTGCTTATAGTAATGAAGGGTACTAGAACCTGCAAGAGATTTGGGATGCATGGCTAGGCTGAAAAAGGCACTAGTGTTCATTAGCCTAGTAAACACCTATGAACTTGTCTGGCACCAACTACAAAATATCTTCCACTTAACAATATATGATATTCTACTAGCAGGTTTCTTAGTCTCCATTAATACCTGCTGCACATCCTTAAACAACAGCTGCCTCCAAGGTATTAAAACTCTATTATCCAGGTATTCATCTGAAAAGTTTTCAGGTTGGGTTGTATCAAACCCTTATCTTGTTTGAGTAAGTCTGGTCTGTGAGTAATCCTTGTGGTAACTGCCTTGGCCATTTTCAAAAGAAGAGAGAAACACAGTTGTCTGATCCAAAAAGTAATCAGCAGAATTATATTTTGAGAATCCATCTGAATCTTTACAATAATTTTGGAAATCAGTGGAAAGGATGCAAAGGATGTAAAGGTATGCAAGAACATCTCCATCCTTTGGAATGAAAAGGTATCTGTCTTTCAGGCCTGCTTGCAATGAATCCTAGAAAGAATTTATTTAATTGTCTGTTGTGAATGGAGGCAAACAGCTCTATTTGAAGAGTTTCCCACAGATAGATCAATTTTGAAAGACCCCTGGGTGCAACTTCCATTTGTGAGGGTCCTTCTTGGTCATGCTCAGATTGTCTGTGATAATGTTCTGCTCTGATGGTGAAAGACTGAGCTGAGTTGAAAGATTCCAGGCTACCACAGCTAGTCTGCAAAGGGGCTAGAATCTGGTTCCCTCCATTTGTTTATGTACAACATTATCGTGCTGCTGTCTGTGAATTACTAGTAGAGGGGCTAGTATCCAAAGATGATTCAAATATATTAAAATGTTTATTAGTGCCATCATTTCATTAGCATTTTTGTGCTTCAAATAGTCCTGCTTTTCCAAGGCACCATGACCCCCCACCTTTCAATACCAGTCCCCAAGGACTCTGGAAAGTCTGATTCATTTGTGTTTACAGACTGAGTAGGGGCTGGAAGGGAAATTAGGAGCTGTCATTGAATCCCACACTGACACAAATGTTCTCCAAGAGGGGCTGACACAGACAAACAACTGGTGTCACAGCCATGGACTAAAACTAAACGCCAAGGAATACATAATAGTATCCTTTGGGAAGTCATCCACCCCTGGTAACTATCATATTGACAACACAGCCCTCAGAGTAGATCCAGTAGCCAGGGACTTAGGGCCACACATGATAGTAATCTAGCCTTTGACCATCACATGTCAACAGTAGTGAGGAAATCATTCTATGTTGCCCAATGTATAAACAACGGTATGGCATCTAAGTGCAAGGAAGTCATTGTCCCACTGTATCCAGCATTTATCAGACCTATCATTGAGTACAATGTTCCCTTTGGTATGTACCTAGTCAGGCATATCCAACAACTGGAACATCCACAGATGTTCCTCACTAAAAAATACACGGTGTAAGTAAAATGTCCTATGCAGACCTCCTCAAGGCCCTATCCCTGTATTCTGTCTCCTACATGCTTTTGATGGGAGATCTATGCCTGGTGTACAGGGCATTGTCTGACCCCACTCTGATGGGCCTCCTGCATATCCACAAAACAAACAGCACCATAATTACCCTTTCTAAAAACTTAAATGTTGCCTGTGATATAAATAGGACCTACTGGAGAGACAGGTATGTATCCAAGAGACTACCTTGTCTATGAAACGACTCCCCATCCATGTGAAGCAGAGTTCCTCCCCAATATAATTCAAGTGCAACTTGGACAATTGGATGGAAAACAGGAAATTCATCCCTGGTTTGGCACCTATGTCCATAATGGACACAGGCAACCTGTAAATGTTTCCTCTCCCAGACACCTGCTTATAAATGTTTCATCTTCCAAACCCCTGCTTACACTTATCAAGGGTATCAGAACTTGTCAGAGATTTGGGATGCATGGTTAGGCTTAAAAAGGCCCTTTATGGTCATTAACCTAGTAAGCAGCCATGACTCTATGAACATATGGCATGAGAGATAGCTAATTCATTTACCAGAGTAGCTCCCTCGTTACAATCTCCAGCACTGGGATTTGAAAAAGAAATGACATGTAGGATGCTATTGTAGGGGCCAAACTGATTTGATGAAACATTGCATTTTCCTAAAGTGTAGTCTGTTCAAAGGAATCATGAGAATTGTAGAGGACATTAAGAATGGGTGAAAATAGATGAAGGCTGCCAGCCTAGCCAGATAAGGTTTTATACATAATTCTGTCATTTGTAAATATGAATGTTGAATTACAGACTTGTTTTCTTAATTGAAAGAAAATACTGTGAAATGTTGAAATACAGGCTTGTTTTCTTAAATGAAAGAATATGCTGTGAAATGTTGAACTTCAAAAAAATGTAACAACACTGCCCTCTGCTGTAAATAAAGCTAAGTCAGGCATTTCTTGTCGGTCCTTTAAAGTTAAAATTACTTCCTGTCTGTACTTTGAAGTTAAAGATTCGGAGTCGTTCCGTCTGGGCTAGCACATTCTTTTTATTGTTTTAACTTAAGGAATAATTATTAGAGTTTGCATGTGGAATGTCTTTTATTGATGTAGCTTCCTGCAGGTGCAATATAACAAAATAATGTAGTATCTGTTAGCATGGAAACCCCAAGAAAGTGTGAAAAATTATGTAATGAGAATCAGGACTGAATATAGCTATTTAAACAGAGAGAATCAGAAGGCATTACGCATGTTTGTCTTGACCATCCAACTCATCAGCACAATGCCTGTTTTCTTATGTAAGTTATCTTAGACTTGTGTTTTCTTTTAGAAATAGCTAGAAACTAGAAAGATTAGACTAAGTGCTTTTCTGTGATACCTTTCAACTGTGGCTGTTTTGTGTAGAGATAATTTAAGCTTTAAAGTACATTGCATATTTATAGTGATTACTGTAACAAGCCACTCTAATAAGCCTTGACTGTTAAGTTATACTACCAACTGGATAATAATATTGCACATTAATAATTGGACACCCTTTTAAGGGCCTTTGAGTAGCTGATAATTATTAGTGGGTGGTTGCAGGGTACTACCGTATAGTCTGGGAAAAGGGGGCACAGCTGGAGAACCTGTGCCAGCCTTCCCCAGGAGTGTCTGTGTGGTTGTATAAACTCTCCTCAAAGTGTGTGTGTGTGTGTGTGTGTGTGTGTGTGTGTGTGTGTGTGTGTGTGTGTGTGTGTGTGTGTGTGTGTGTGTGTGTGTGTGTGTGTGTGTGTGCGCCAGCTACTTGGGCAGGGACACAAAGCACTGGTTGGACAGAGAGGGTGCTAGAGGTTTTAGCTTACCCACTAGGCTAAGATCTGGACCCTATAGCTGTGCCAGTGGGGAGTCTTATTGGGGTCCTGGAGAGCAAGGGAGCGACCAGCCCCAGACTGACTGTGATCTCTGTGTGCTCTTAAGGGAAATTGCACTTTACTGTGTGTATTTGTTATCCTTTCCTCATATATGAGACATCCTCTCTGGTGTTAAGTAGTGAGGACTGAGGCTCCTTGATTGCTGGGCTAGGGCACGGGTGTCACATAGGCCATGAAACCTAGAATCCTGAGATATTCCCTAACAAATGCTGGAATATTTTCTGGTTGGAAAATATCAGAAACTGTTTCTTGTAACATTCCACTTTGTCCTGAGAAAGAAAAGCCATCATGAGGGATGTATCTAGAAGACATTCCAGAAAAAATAACCTGTGGGACAGACTGAGAGATTTAGCTATGTTCACCTGAAATCACACTGAGAAAAGGGTCCACTGCCAGCTGTAGCCTTTTTGGATTATTCTCAGAACTCAAGTGTCTGAAGGTAACTAGTACCACCAACGGAAGTAAAGAACTAGACTTTGGTAAAGTTTTACTGGATTGCCAAGGTGTGGGGGGAATGGATTGTCCTTGGTTTTGGGAGTATCTTCCCTTCTTTTCTGAACCACATTGCCTCTGCTTTCTGAAGTTTTGTTTGCCCGTACCTTACTGGGGTTGTTTATTTGGTTTTCTATAAAGGAACCTGAACTGGAAGGAAAGTTTCTTGTTATATTTTTGCATGGGGTATTGAAACATCTGGGTAACCTCCTAAATTAACTTTTCCTTTTCATAAAATCTCTTAAGGATATCAGCAGAAGAAGGGACATATAATACCTCTTAATCTATGAGAGCATTTAGTAGCTCTGTTTTGATATCCTCTAGTAAATACTTAGAAGGCTACCTGGCAAACCTTCTCATCACTGACGCAGTGGCAGCTGTTCTACAAATAACATCAGCAGTATCATATGAACATTTTTGAGTGTTTGGTTACCTGAGACACAGAAAATATTAAAGAATTCAGAGATGTTTTAATTTTTGAAGTAGGGAGTTCAGCAATTTTCCTATTGTCAAAAAAGCCAGTAGAAACTTAGATCTGTGAGCCTGACAATTTACTATTCTGAAGACTAAGGTGGAAGTGGTAGGAACTTTCTTCTCAAATCAATTAAAGGCTTTGCCATCCTTGTCAGATGGAAAAGGATTAGCTGTCAGAAGGTGTTTGGCAGAAGATGGATTTGTCAGAGAAATAACTGCAGGGTCTGATCTCGGGTTTGATAAAATACATTTATGGGTACAAAGAAGCTTATATAATTTATCAGACTATCTGGTCCAGCTGGTGGGCTGTAAGACATACTACCTGCTTCAAGGAAGGCATCCTGTAAGGTTAGCAAAACAGGAGAAAAATCCACCTATAGTAAATCATAATCCCTGGGATTCAATAAACTTCATGCAGGAATAGCACTATTCCTGCACGGAGTGGTCCGTGTCCATATATTACAGCAGCACGCCTTGCATATTCATGATGGCATGCTGCTGTTTAATTTACACTGACACGAACCATGAATGAGTGCAGGGGGCATGTTTAACAAGTGCATGGACATTGAACACGCCCCCTGTACTCAGAAAGTGCCATACTGGCATTTTCTAATACGATCTAGCATAATATTAGAGAATTTCTCCAATATTATGCCAGTATTTCAGTGTCCACAGACACTGAAATGAAATAAGTGATCATTTCAGTGTCCACAGACACTAAAATATATATGGCAGCAGGAAAGCAATGCAGGGGATGTGTGACCCACAACCTGCTAAAGCAGGAAATGTGTACAAAAGCACAAACAATGGTGGATAAATCCCTGAAAAGGGACACATCATACATATTGCCCTCACAAACTGAGAAAGTTGATAGAAAACAGGTCATGCATTAGCATAAATTACTGAAGGATAGAAGTCTGAAAGCAGATGTATGCCAATATTCCCTTCCCTGGGAAGAAAGAGACAGTGAATTGTTATGGGTAGGCTTGTATAGGCCCTAGGGCCAATGGCCTAGTACCAACCTATGAACCTATGAATCTATGATCCTATGACAGCAGTCCATGTGGACAAAGCCACAAATAATGGGGGACAAAACACTAAAAATAGGGACACATCATACATATTGACCTCACACACTTAGAAAGTTGATAGAAAACAGGATATGTATTAGCAGGAATCTTGGAAGGATAGAAGCCTGAAAGCCAAATGTATGCCATTATTTCCTGATTGCAGTCCTGAATGACTTTTCAGAACACCACAATACTCACTATATAACATAATAATATAATAATAATAATATTATATATTTTTTCTAGGCTAAGGAATGTTTAAGCATAGCTAAGCGGGTGTGCACATTATGGCCCTCCGCTTACCATAACTTAAACATCCCATAGGAGATAAATACAAATATACAGATGAAATTTCTAAGCTGAGATTGTGTAGTGGTTAGAGTCCTGCATTTACATGCAGGTATTCATGGTTTGAGAACCAAGACAGGCAAGTTATTTTTTATATGGGAAAGCAGTGTTAAATTATTTTCTTTTAACTTAAATTATGTAGTAACTGTTTTCTGTCAACCAGGGTAGTGTAGCTGGTGTACAATCTAAGTGTGAGTGCATATAACATGTGAAACCACTCATGTACACACAAGTGTCCCATGCAGTATAGTCACACCCCTTGCCAATGTAAGGAAAGCACATAGAGGGATGGCCATGTAAAGTACATCATATACACTTAATAAATGAAGTCTGTCTTCTGATATATTTAAAAAAATAAAAGTGAGCAATGTTAACAATGGTCAGTTATGTTTACAGGTGTAACCAATGCCAAGACGTGAATGCTAAGCAGCAGGTAGCTCAGCTAAGCGGATTTGCACACTGTTAAACACTGCTCAACAACTTCTCTTTAAGCAGTGTTAAAACTGGCTTAGCGGATTTGCACTGCTTAGCGGACCTTAACCTTTTCAAAATGGTCCAATGACAGCAAAGGGCAGGAATATATTACTATTTAGACAGCACAGGCTGGAATACAGCCATAATCTGTTGTAGTTCATCTGTGCAGATACAATGGCTGGCATAGGAGAGGGAGTACGCTTTCGAGCGTAACGCTGGAGCAGTTGGAAGACCAAGGTCATGGGTGGACTCCTAGTTAAAAACCATGAGGAGAGACTGCTGCAGGGCCAATACCAGGGCTCCCAATACAAAGCAGAGGTCTGGGACCACCTCACACATGACCTCGCCATTGCTACTGGCATCCCCTGGACTGGTGAGCAGGTACGGCACCACTATGCTGACCTAAAGAGTATGAAGGGGGCACTCTTAGACCAGTGGATCCAAGATAGACAAGACTGGAATGCTCCAGTAGTGTGTAAATATAACTATCAAGTAGTTTGTAGCAAATACAAGACTGAGAATGTGATAGACAGGTATGCATAATGTGTGTTTTTCTCCCCTGCAGCTGCAGCAGAGAGGGCTGTGAATGTGGAAGCCCATGGTGACAGACTGCTGAGGCTGCGCTGACAAGCTGGTGAGTACAAATCTATTTTGCAGTATATTTTTAAAATAGCTAAGAAGGAGTACATTGCTTACTGCTAGTAGGTATACTGTTACTGTGTGAACTGAATAAATAAAAAAGTATGACTGATGAATATTGAAGTACAATAAAGACCCTTAAAAAAACTGTTGTGTTTATTCTGGTATGTTGTTGTAGACATATATAGAATGTATACATGTTCTTCAAAGCAAATATGGCTGTGACAGAATACATTAACTGAGGTGCATCTGTGAACAAGCTGTTAGGAGAAACCGTAGATGGTGCAGCTGTAAAACGAGATATAAATTAAATCTGAAATATATACTGTAGTAAGCTCTGAACCCTGAATAGTAATATTAAAGTATCAATGTGTGTACCATGCAGCATTGCCTTGTGTTAACCTTTGCTTTCCAGGTTGTAGTAATCCAAAGGAGTAATGCACAGTACAATAAATATCTGTCATGCATGCCTCACAGGATTACAAGTTCAGACTGTCTAACCCAGAGACTATTAGGCAGAAAACAGTGAAACAAAAAACTGTAGTTCCCCAGTACTTCAGGGTGATGGGAAATAGCTTAGTTGTTAATTTTGCACACCTAGACAGGGTTCAAATCCAGGGAGTGGTACTAAGATGTGCACACAAGGAATCAGGAATAAATGTAAAAACAGTCAGGTCATGTTAACAGATATTTTCCCCACAGGTTTTATAGGTAAGTAAATGTTGCCAGTAGCTGTATGAAGGGTATACTAATAAAGTGTGTACAACTGTTCAGTTGTCCCACCACATGCCTGCAAATGACAGCAGGGTAGGTACATACAATATGCACTCTTCTCGAATCATACCTCTCAACTCTACGAGGTTGAGAGGTATATTTCCGATACATGTCTCTCGTGTCACACTGTCATGGCTAGTGGTCACTGCTGCAAATAATCCTGGATGCAGATAGGAAAACAATTGACGTATGCCAGTAGCACACTCACATAACAACAGTTCAGGGTACCCCTCCTGTGCCAGATATGTAACCCTGACATGTACGAGTCCCCTTTAGTCATGTACACAGAGTTGTCACTGTTTGCCTCACACCATTCCAGGCTGACAGTTTAATAGGTTTGTTTGTACTACAAAAGCCATGGGCATAGGTAGATGTAAAGTGAGGGCAGAACCATAGAGTATTGAGCGGTACTGTTGTGGAAAATAGAAGCATAAACAGCTGTTAATGGATCTTCTGTCTCTCCCACCCCTCATCTGCATCAATAATTATTACTCATATACTACAGGTATGTTGTGCTCCAATCCTAATGTTGGAACTTGTGTTATATTATTGTTAATATGTTTGATTGGTTGCATTTTAACATATCTTGTTCAAATACCATTGTTGGTGGCCTGCTGCTGTCAATGTTACTGGCATGCTGTTACGATGCATACTGTTGTTCCATTTATACATGTGTTCTGTTTGCTATGTAATCATTGCAAATCTGTTTTATGGGGTTAATTGGAACACCCATGCATGCTGCTATAACTAATCTTGAAATGTGTTGTTCATGACTAACCAACATATTTTGTAAAACCTCAACACCATAGCATGTTTGGGAAGGTGGATTCCAGTGGATCCGCCTGTCCCACCTCATCTGGCCATAGCACCACCCAACCTGGATCTCCCTCGTCTGCTGGTCATGCACCACCTTCGGGTAGAGCCACCGCAGGGGACGGGGTCTGTTCCCCCTGGGAGCAGGCGTGGACAGGAGGCTGTCACCCACAGTCAGGTCTGGGGTTTGGTTTGCAGCACCCTTTGATCTGAGTTTGGAAAGCAGCTCTGCCAGATTGAGGGCCCCTTGTACACCTCGAGGGGCAAGCTGCCCCTCCTGTCCAGCTGCCAGCACAGCCACCTTTGGGGCTGTGAAGGTGCAGTGGTGACTGCCCATGGGGGGGATCTCAGTCCCACTGTAACCATATGGGGGCCCATGGGCTTTGGATTCTCAACCACCCTCCCCGTCAAATGTGTTTACCCCCTCATGTGTCATATACCACCCCTGTTTGCTGTCTTGTCTGTCTTCCTACCCAACCTACCTCCCCAGATGTACCTACAATGCTTCCCCAACATCCCACTCTCACCTTAAAAGAAAAGAAAAGGGCATCTGTCCCCCCCAAAAATATCTCCCCATACATAGCTGTCCATTTCGCACACGTGTCCTCTGGACACAGGTAATCTGGTCCAATTGGCTTGACAACACATTTCTGTTGTCCTTACCCCTCTCAATGGGGTTTGAGTGGCCAAACTGACCTCCAAATTCTGTACAAATGCACAACTGTTGCTGTATAAGAAATGGACAAATATGGACCTTCCCTACACCAGTCCTGCACATCCCAAGCTAACTTACATATTGTTTTTCCCCTCTACGTGTCCCTTTTTCACCACTTTCCTATCACCCCTTTTTCTTTTCTTTTAAAGAAAGTAGCATGGGATTAAGCAGGAGTAAGTGAGTTTGTGTGATGCTATGTGAAGCTAACACAGATTAAGCATCTCTATGGTTAACCGTGTGTTGGCATTGCATAGCATCATGCAAACCCATGCAAACCGACTTAAAGCCGCTTAAAACTGCTTTAATAACTCTGTTTCCATCAGCCACTGTTCTCTCTAACAACAAAATAATCAGCCCTGCCAAGTCTGAAACGCAGTGCCCTGTACACCATAGTCATAACAATGTGCCACTGCACAATTTGAACTATAGGGATTGCTGATGCTTTTTCAAACATATCATGCAGTAGAGTTATTCAACAGTAGGGAAAAGATTCTGTAGAATCAGTCAGGTTTTGTATATATATACATATATATATATATATATATATATATATATATATATATATATATATATATATATATATATATATATATATATATATGTATATATATATATATATATATATATATATATATATATATATATATATATATGCATATACACACGATATATGTGTGGAGATGCATATATATCAGTGCAGACTTCTCCCCCCCTCCCCACCAAAAGGGCAAATATCTATCTCAGCAGAGTGCTGCCCCCCCTGACATCTCAGATGCTAAGGTAAGAGCCGCCCTCTCCAAAGCAAAAAACACAGCATCAATGGGACCAGACGGTGCCCGGGCTGCGTCCTACATGAACTCCAAGAAGAGCTAAATCCAAACATAAAACTACTGTTCAATCTCAGCCTTACTACAGGATATGTGCCCAAAGAGTGGCGTACAGCAACAGTGGTCCCTCTCCATAAAGGTGGTGCCTCAATGGATTCTGGAAACTATCGCCCCATAAGCCTGACTAGCTTGGTCTGCAAAGCTATGGAAAGGATCATCATGGACTTCATAAATAAAGATATTGGGGACCTACAGACACTGGATCCTACCCAGTTCGGCTTTGTTAAGGGCAGATCCTGCCTCTTAAACCTGGTTGATTTCTTTGAAACAGTCACCAAGGCCATTGACGAGGGGAAGGTGGTCCACACAGCCTACCTGGACCTCGCAAAAGCCTTTGATACAATACCCCACTCGGGCATTATAGATAGGCTCACCAGCTTAAATATAAACCCCTATGTCACTAGATGGATTGCAAACTGGCTCAAGGACAGAACCCACATGGTTAGAATTGCTGGAGCCATGTCAGACTCCAAACCAGTTACAAGTGGTGTCCCACAAGGCTCAGTCCTGGGAACTCTCTTGTTCGGTATATATTTCTCGGAGGTACAGGCCAACACGTAAAGACTGTGGCTGACCAAGTTCGCAGATGACTGCAAACTGGGTGCCATAATCGACTCTCCAGCCGACACAAGCATCCTCCAAAAGAGCCTCATAGAAACAGACAACTGGTGCCAGAGCCATGGCCTCAAGCTAAATGCCAAAAAGTGTATAGTTATCCCCTTTGGCAAAAACAAAGTGCCTACAAATTACCACATAGGTGGTAATCCATTAAGTACAGAAGAAGTAATTAGGGACCTGGGGACCCAAGTTGATAGCAATCTCTCATTTGACAACCACGTGGCCAAAGTGTTTAGAAAAACATTTTATATAGCCCACCTAATCATGAAGGGATTCACATCCAAATCAGGGAGGTCATGCCTCTTTACTCATCCCTTATCAGGCCCATAATTGAGTACAATGCCCCTTTTGGGATGTACCTTACCAGACACCTGCAGCAACTGGAAAGACCCCAAAAGTAACTCACCAAGAGGATCAAAGGGCTCAAACAGATGCCATATGCTGCCCGGTTAAAGAAACTCCAGCTCTACTCAGTGGCATACCACCTGTTCAGAGGTGATCTGTGCCTGACATATAAAGCCATGTCCAACCTGAATTAATGGACATGCTGCACCTCAGAAAATCCAAATCCCATCGAGCTTGAGAGACTTGAACCTCAGCACTGAAATAAATAGGACATGCTGGAGGGACAGATTCATAACCCAGAGGCTCCCTTCACTCTGGAATAAAATCCCAGTCCAGGTTAGGCAGAGTCCTCATTGACTCTCTTCAAGAGGAATCTTGATGAGTGGATGGGAGATCGTAGGTTTACCCCGGGTATCACTTCTGTGTCACTGTTAGACAGAGGCACAGTATACTAACCTAAAAAGGGCATAGCAAAATAAATTTAAAATGGGTGGTGAAAGCCAAACACATTCTGGCTAGGCTTATAAATGCCCTATATAAAATATATACATATATATTATATATATATATATATATATATATATATATATATATATATATATATATATATATATATATATATATATATACTCATAACATGTAGTGGAGTCATACCTCAGAACCATACCTCTCATCCTCTTAATGCAAGAAATCTGGCCAAAGGCTGTCAAAATGGGGGGACAATGGGCCAAAACTAGGGACATATTTTAAATATTGCTCTTATAAATGTAGAGTGTTGCTAGAGTGACAGGTATTGTTTCAGCATACATGTTCTGAAAGATGTGAGTTCTGAAACGTAAATGTATGCCATCATTTACTGACAGAAATATTCAGATCATCACAGTGATTTACCAGCAAAATAAAAATAATTAATCAATGGAATAGACCAGAAATATGAGCAATAAACCTCTGGACATTCTGAAACAATCCAGCCAGTTGAGAGATATGCTCAGAACCCCTTAGTGCAATGAATCTAGTCCAAGCCTGACAAAATGGGGAGAGAAAGCCATGAAAATATGGACATATCTGAAATACAGAATACTGGAGTAGATAAGCTGACACAGTTCCTGCAGTAACACCCTCCTGTCTGTTCTAACATATACTGACTGAAATAGCACGTCCAACACTCAGTTAGTGATTTAAATCCTCACATCATCCCAATGATGTGTCAGAAACACAACACTTATGGGGGCCATGCAACAGTACATCCTACAAATATCTGGAGATAACATCACATTAGGGAAGCTATACTGAGCTGCTAAGCATGTCACCAAACACCGTCCAAACTACACTCAGACTGACACAACACTAACCCAAATCTGTTATGGGGAATTACACATGTATTTGCAAATATATCAGACACTACAGAGATGTAAGAGCACTGAAAAACAGACACCAGTGTGAAAGTGCATACCCACAACCAATTTCACCACAGTCACAGTGACATACCAGTAAGCCAAATGAACAGTAGAGTATAACGACTGTGTGATCCAAAACATCTCATCATGTTTGCCACTTACACACTACCCCTACATATACTGGCCCAGTTCATGGTGTAGTATGGCGCCTGACCATGGTATGGGACATATTTCAGTCTGCCCCTACAAACATATACAGCTGATAGACCACCAGAAACTGGAGCAGCATGCACAGTCAGATAGAAAAGGAGCCATAACACATACATCTACTTCCCCCTCCCTACACAGGCCAAATAACATTTACACACTATGTTGCTTCACAATCCTGACAGTCTTGTCAACAATCGCCAGAAATACACAGACCTCTCAACTGTTCAGAGTACCACAGAATGTCCAGGCTTTGTCCTCATATATAAGGCCTCTTACATGTTACATGTCTGGCATTCTGATACATCACTGGAATGGTATCAGGAATGAAAGCACTAAATAATGATATACCCTATCTATCAACCGTTTACTGCATGACATCTGGATAAAGTCTGACATACTTGGGGGACAGAGTCCCAAACACAGGGGCATATGTTAAATATTGCTCTTATAAACTGAGGCAGTTGCTGGTGTAACAGGGTTTGTTGTAACATGTCTTTTTGAGGGATATGGAGTCAGAAACACAAACTGATGATGCCATTTACTGACTGCAATCTCCACAGTATATTACTGATTTTCCAAAGGCAAACAATGTCTGAGGAACACACCAAACATGAAATTCCAAAATCTAGCCATTCTGTGGATAGCCCTACAATTGAGATTTATGTCAACCACATAACACTGTCAGACTTAAAATCATGCAGAAAAGCCATGTCCACACAAACCCTGTTAAACTAACATTAAATCAACTGTATAACAGCAATACTTACATTCTGTCCCTATGTCTGGAACATTTTCCCCCAGTTTGTTGCTCTGTCTCCACAGTTTTCGTTGTAAGAGGTATTTCCAACTACCCTCTGTGATGCTGTTGTTCACACACCTCCATGAAGTCCTCCTCACAGGCAAGGAAAAGGGACAATGCCCATAAGAAGTACTCAATTATAGGAGTGTGCTGCCATGCCATTGGCTAAAGGAATAATAACACAGCTGTTCTGCATACAATTAGCAAGTGGGGGACACCAATTGGTGCACAGGCCATCAGCTGCTCATGAGCATTACCTACAAAAGGCAAGCTGCTGCCTATGCAAAACAGATATATACCCTACATCTTGAAGAGAGAGAGAGAGAGAGAGAGACAGACAGACAGACAAACCAACCAACCAACCAACACATATTGGAATCAAACCAACCATACTTGGAAAAAAAGGTATGCCAAACAAGTAAGCATGTAATGGAATGCAGTAGGGGGTATGTAATAATGGGAAATAGGAAGTTCAACAAATATGTCTCAACAAGACTTGCTGTACTGATATATTGCTGATCAGAACCTATGGCATACATTTATGTATCTGGGTCTGTCTGCAGTGACATATATTACAGCTCAAGCCCCTGAGTCACCCCAGGAAAGGATGGCTCACATATGAATACTACTGGAGTGTGTGTTGAACAATACTGACTGTGACATTGCTAGGCCAGCTACTGGGATGTTGTAGATATCCATATGTTAATTGTGAATACAACTATGATATATATGTTTGTCTCAGAAATGTGGGAGACCTACACACGGTATTTGCATAGTAAACTACTGTTGCAGATGTGTGTGTTGAACTGCATGTGATATATTGAGCTCATACCATTCAACTGTCCAGTGTCATGTATACTGACCATATGTGTGCCTCATATTTGTAGTCATTTACTCATAGAGTTGTGTTATGTCTGGCAAATCACTGGTAACCTGTGAAGATTGACATTACAACATCTCCTTCTCTTTCTTTTGGCTGTTCCCATTAGGGATGCTCCACAGTGGATCATCTGTCTCCATTTCTTCCTGTCCTCTGCATCTTGCTCTGTCACACTAACCACCTGCATGTCCTCTATCACCACATCCATACATCTTATCTTAGACCTTCCTCTTTTCCACTTATCTGGCAGCTTCATCCTTACCATCTTTTTCCCAATATACTCAGCATCTCTCCTCAGCACATGTCCAAACCAACATAATCCTGTCCTCTGCATCTTGCTCTGTCACACTAACCACCTGCATGTCCTCTATCACCACATCCATACATCTTATCTTAGACCTTCCTCTTTTCCACTTATCTGGCAGCTTCATCCTTACCATCTTTTTCCCAATATACTCAGCATCTCTCCTCAGCACATGTCCAAACCAACATAATCCCACTACTCTCTGGCTTTGTCTCCAAGCCATCCAACCTGGGCTGCCCCTCTAACATACATATTCCTAATCCTGTCCACCCTCATCACACCCAGTGCAAATCATAACATCTTTAACTCTGCCACATCTAGCTCTGACTCCTGCCTTTTTGTTAATGCCACTGTCTCCAACCCATATAACATAGTTGGTCTCACTAGACCTTCCCTGTCATTCTTAATGGTACTTGTCTGTCACAAGTCACTTCTGACACTTTTCTCCACCCTCCCAATCCTGCCTGTACTCTCTTCTTCACCTCTCCCCCACACTTGTCATTACTTTGAACTGTTGATCCCAAGTATTTAAACTCATCCACCTTTGCAAACTCTACTCCATGCATCATCACTATTCCTCCGTCCTCCCTCCCATTCACACACATATATTCTGTCTTAGTCCTGCTGACCTTCATTTCTCTCCTCTCTATGGTATATCTCCACCTCTCCAAGGTCTTGTCAACCTGTTCCCTACTCTCACTACAGATCACAATGTCATCTGCAAACATCACAGTCAATGGGGACTCCTGTCTGATCTTGTCTGTCAACCTGTCCATCACCACTACAAATAAGAAAGGGCTCAGAGATGATCCCTGATGGAATCTCACCTCCACCTTAAACACATGTCACTCCCACTGCAGAATTCACCGCTGTCACACTATCCTTGTACATATCCTGTAGCACTATTACAAATTCCTCCACCATTCCTGACCTCCTCATACAATACCACAACTCCTGTTCTAGGCACTCTGTCATATGCTTTCTCTAAGTCCACAAAGACACAACACAACTCCTTCTGACCTTCTCTGTACTTCTCCAGCAACACTCTCAGAGCAAACATCTGTAGTGCTCTTTCCTGGTATGAAACCATACTGCTGATCACTAATCCTTACCTCCCTTCTTAACCTAGCTTCCACTGCTCTTTCCCATAACTTCATGCTGTGACTGATCAATGTTATCCCTCTGTAGTTACTACAGCTCTGCACATCACCCTTATTCTTATAATCAGTACCCAACCACTTTTTCTCCACTCCTCACGCATCCTCTCACTTTCCAAGATTTCATTAAACAATCTGGGTAAAAACACCACTGCCATTTCTCCTAAACATCTCCATGCTTCCACAGGTATATTACCTGGACAACAGCCTTTCCATTCTTAATCCTTTTCATAGATATCCTTACTTCCTCCTTGCTAATCCATTGCACTTTCTGATTCACTATACCCACATCATCCAACCTTCTCTCTCTCTCTCTCTCTCTCTCTCTCTCATTCTCTTCATTCAACAGCCTCTCAAATACTCTTTCCATCTGCTCAACGCACTCTCCTTGCTTGTGAGTACATTTCCCCCATTATCCTTTATCACCCTTATCTGCTGCACATCTTTCCTAGCACGGTCTCTCTGTCTAGCCAATCGGTACAGGTCCTTTTCTCCCGCCTTAGTGTCCAATCTTTCATACAGCTCTTCATGTGCCTTATCCTTAGCCTTCATCACCTCTCTCTTTGCCATGCACCTCATCTCCTCATACTCCTGTCTACTTTCTTCATCTCTCTGAAAATCCCATTTCTTCTTCGCCAACCGCTTTCTCTGTATACCCTCCTGTACTTCCTCATTCCACCACCAAGTCTCCTTGTCCTTTTTCCTCTTTCCAGATGTCACACCAAGCACCTTTCTAGTCATCTCCCTTACTAGCTCTGCTGTAGTTACCCAAATATTCGTTAACTCTTCACTGCCACCCACTGCCTGTCTTAACTCAAGAAAGGACAAGAGACTGAGAGAGAGGGTGAACTAGATAAATATGAAGCTGTAGAAGTAGAAAAAATATGGAGGGAAAAATGATGAGAGAAACTCCATGCGGGAAGAGATTTCAGGAGAAGAGATGGATACTAATATTTTTCTGAAGTTCTATCCAGTGAAAAATCTGATTCTGAGGATCAATAATTATTTGTACACAAACTCAGGAATAATATTAAACTGGGGAAAGGAAAATTAAGAAAATGAAAATGTAAAGACGTTTCCCCTAAACTTAAAAAGAAGGAAAAGCATCAGCTTTTGTACTTTCAGTAAATGTGAAGAGTATTATTAACATAGGTTAGTATTTGGCAAACTGCCCTTGCAAGCCATTTTAAGCCTAGCCAATTATCATTTGTGAGACTCAAACTCTACACCTTGGATTTGTAAGTCAAACACCTTAACCATCAGGCCACCCTCCTAACCAATTAGCGCCAGGATAGGGATTCTGGAATGGTGTGCTGAATGTGATGTGGATGTTATTCTGTTAGAGAATGTAAGATTCCTGACAAGTGAAAAAAGACTGCAAACAGAAAAATCGTGGGGTGGAAATATAATATAGAATTTAGGAAGTGAAAGTTGTTCTACAGTGTCTGTGTTGTGTAACAAAACAGTAAAAATACTACTTGTAACATTGAGTTAAGACAGCATTGAGCAATATTTCAACAAAACACAAATTAAAGGTCATGCTGCTAAATGCTAGGAGTCTAAACATGAAACTGCAGTCATTGCAAGCATTCCTAACCCTGGAAAATGCTGACATCTGTGTGGTCACAGAAACCTGTTCAAAGCTACAGAGAGCACTCCAGCCTTGCCTGGTTACTCTTCCTATCATACATTCAGACCCCAATCTGTGGGTAGTAAAGCCAAAGGAGGTGGAGTTTCAATATATATTAAAGACATACACACCTCCAGGCTGGTCAAACAGTATGACACAGGAGACACTCCAGGTGCAGTTAACTATTGACAAGACCCCCATACAAATCATAGCTAGATACCGGCCCCCATATTTGACCCAAGATGCCCAAACTGCCTATCTAGACCTCTTTGAAATGATCAAGATTCAACCCTTAACCTGATCCTGGGTGACTTTAACTACACAAACATAGACTGGAAGAACTATTTATGCCAGAACACAAATGCCAGGAGATTCCTCGATTTTGTCAATGCAAGTGCTTTAGAACAGCTAGTCGATACCCTCACAAGAGGTGATAATATCTTGGACTTGGTATTAACCAACATAAGTAACCATTGCAGCATCCCTACAGTATCATCCTCCCTTGTAAGATTTGGCCATAAATTGGTCATGTTTGAAGTCACCATCTCCCCTGACCCCTCTCTATCTAGTGTCAATCATAAAAACTTCTCCAAATCTGATTACAGCCTCCTGGGGGTGGTATAAACAGCTTCACAGCCCTCTCCCCCTCTCTAGGAACTGGCACCAGTATCCAAAACTATACCAAAGCACGATATGAACATTTATATAGATGCATGGAATCAGGAATACCTGACAGGACTAAATCATCCTCCGCAAGGAAGAGTAAACCTGTCTGGTGGACATCTGCAATAAATAAACTCTATAACAAAAGAAAAAAATTGCTGAACAGGACCAAGAAGGAGCAGGTGTCCAATTGGAAGCAATCTCTCCTTAGCTTAAACAAGCAAATAAGAACACTGGTGAAATCCTCCAAAGCAAACTTCGAGTCCAAATTGGCCACATCTAGTAGAGGCAGTCATAAGGCCTTCTTCACATATGTCCGTAATCTCAAAGGTAGCACCCAGATCTGTTCAGAACTGATGGTCAAGGACACCACATATACAAATGCCGTAGATATAGCAAACTTGCTGGCTGACAGATTCAGTGAAAATTTCACCCTTCTGTCTCCCCCATCAGTAAATCAGGACATTCCCAGTACCTGCCCCCTTCCCCTTATATCTAGGGATCAGGTCACCACTGCTCTCTCAAAGGAAAAAACACAACCTCGATGGGACCTGATAACATCCCGGGCTGCATCCTACATGAACTCAGGCAGAAATTTGCAGCACCATTAGGCACCCTATTCAACCAAAGCCTGAGTACCAGTTTTGTCCCAGCTGAGTGAAGGACAGCCACTGTCCTCCCTTTACACAAAGGTGGAGTGTCCACTGATCTAGGAAATTATAGCCCCATCAGCCTAACTAACCTGATCTGCAAGGCCATGTAACAGATTATCAAGGACCTCATTAACATGGACATTGGCAAACTCCAAACACTCGATCCCACACCGTTTGGCTTCGTCAAGGGGAGGTCATGTCTGTTAAATTTGGTTGACTTTTTTGAGACAGTCACCAAAGCCATGGATGAGGGGAAGACAGTGCCCACTGCCTACCTTGACCTGGCCAAAGCCTTCAACACTATTCCCCACTCAGGCATAATAGATGAACTAAAATGCACCAAGTTAACACACATACGTTTATTCAAACCAAAAATAAAAATAAAAATGGTTAGCGCTTTCACAGCTACACTAGTTGCTTCATCAGACACAGTAGTTTAACATAATAAAGCTTATATAGAAGATGCAATAAAGTCAGCTGACAATCCAGTAGTCATGCTTATAAATGTGTAACATTAAATATACGTAAATGTAAATATACATAAAACCATAAATAAATATGCATTAATATACTAATAAACGGTTAAAACATTACTATAAATATATGTAAAAAAGACTTAGTTAAAATTTTGAGTTTCTGACTTCATATCCTTCAGAAAATATAATAATGCAAAATCTGTCATTCTAGCAACGTTCTACTTTTATAGAAACAATATTCAAAATCTAAACAAAAAGAATACGAATGACTCAGGGTAAAAACAAGGTGCATAAAACAGATACGTAAAATTAAATAAAATACTTAAAGAAATATAATAATATAATAATTCTAGTGCTTCAATGGTCTGGCTTTTAAAAAAGGTTTTAAAGAACTATTTCCATTCAAGCCAGGATATGTCTCAGCATTCAACTTAAGAATCCATTTTTGTTCTATGCTTTCTGTAGTATTTTCTAAGTCACCTCCCCGTATATTTGAGAGGACATGTTGAATAACAAAAAACTTAAAAGTATGAGACGAATCAGTTTTTCTAACATGATTTGCCAGTGCACTTGTCTCTTTACAATTATTTACATCACTAACATGCTCAAGGATCCTGTCTTTCAGGACCCTATTAGTTTGTCCTACATAATATGCAAAACATTTTTGACAGAAACAAAAATACACAACATTAGCAGTCCTACAATCAGCATAGCTATAACTGGTTATAGTAAATTTATGTAGAGGATGAATAAATGTCTTGTTGCTATGAATATATTTACATGCAGTACAACGTCTGCATGGAAAAGTACCAACACGTGTAGAAAAATCAAACCTATTAGGTTCTGTTCTATAACATAAATGTTGTTTTAAAGACTTGTTATTCCTGAAAGAAAATAATGGAGTTTCACTGATTATATTAGTCAACTCTGGTACTTCTTGAAGTAAATGCCAATATTATTATGCAAGTCCGTGGGAAACTTTACCAAAAGAAATGAATAAAGCCATCAAAGTTAAAAAAATGTATTGTACCAAGATAGTAAGGTGCGAGTATTTTTTAACGTAAAAGAGTGGTGAAACTCTGAAAATGTTGTGTGAAGAAAACATTTTGAAAATATTAATGAAATAAACAAGATAGATAGGAATATGATTATGTATGGATAAGAACAGGAAGAAAGAATATGTGGGAAGTGTAGATAAGATTTTATTTTATGTCTTATGGGTTATTTGGAATGAAAGATTGATGGAAATTTTATTTAATGGGAAATGGATTTTGTCAGACATATGGTGAAAAATTAGATTATGGTAGTTGAAGAAGACTTGTGGGTCAATTATATCAGAATAAAAATGAAAATGTAAGAAAAATGATAAATAGTAAAAAAAAATGGTTACAGTTTCATATGTCGGGACCAACTAGAGTAAATTCCCCCTGCAAAAAGAAGCTTAAAGAAGAGCAATTTTCGAAATTCGTTCTTCTCCTGTGTTTTTGGACTTTTTTTTTAGCTAGTCAGCACTCACCATTTCAAGTGGCAACATTTCCATAGGAAGCCAAAAGAAATAGAAATGTGTGTATATGTGTCTGTAAATATGTACAGTTTGTAAATATTTATATACGTAAATAATGTTTTTGTGTTGTGTAAAATAGAGGACAACTACTCTTTTTGGTACGTGCCCTGGAATCTTTTACTTCCAGCTGAGCTAGCACCAGCTTAAGCAAATGTAACCTCAGTTTAACATCTTATCTGGACAACACACTCAGGAGTGCAGTACCCCACCTTTATACTGCACTGCAGTGTCGGCAATCAATCTACCTAGTGTGGGAATAGAACCCACTAGAACTCACAGCCATAGGCACCAAAGGGAAATGTGTCTACCTGTTCATAGGTTCATAGATGTGTACTAGGCTAATGGTTCTGGGTCCTTTACAAGCCTAGCCATAGGATTACCCTGGTATCGTGCCACCCAACCTTAGTTGCCACTGTCTCTGTCAAGTAGAGCCACTGGAGTTATCCCCGGGGTGAATTTTCTATTTTCCATCCAATCATAAAGATTTCTCTTGAAGAGGGTCAGTGAGGTGCTCTGCTTGACATGTATAGGAAGTCTATTCCATAGCATGTGCAGTTTGGGTTATGAACCTGTCCCTCCAGTACGTTCTGTTGATTGTGGTAATGAGGTTGAGGTCTCTGGAGCATGTGCTGCGGAGGGATTGGGATTTCTTTAGATGTAGCACTTCTAACAGAGCTGGGTTGGACATGGCTTTGTAAATCAAGCAGAGATTGCCTCTAAGTAGGAGATATGAGACAGAGAATAGTTGGAGATCTTTGAGCCTGTCCATATAGGACAAGTGTTTAAGGCCTAGGATCCTCTTTGTGAGGGACTATTGTGGCCTCTCCAGATGCTGCAGGTTTTTAGTGAGGTACATGCCAAATGGGGTACTGTGCTCGATGACTGGAATAATGAGGGAAGAGTAGAGGGAGACAATGACCTCTTTCTTACTGGATACAAAACCCTTAGTAATGAGATGTGCCACATAGAAGGACTTTCTGACCACAGTAGCAATGTGGTGATCAAAAGAGAGATTGCTGTCAACCTGTTTTCCTAGATCTCTTATAATGCCTTCTGTGTTCAGTGGACTACCATCTATGTGGTAATTCATGGGAGCCAGGTTTTTCCCAAAGGGGATGACGACACATTTTTTGGCATTGAGCTTAAGACCATGGTTCTGACACCAGTCGTTGGTCTCAGTGAGGTCATTCTGTAGGATGTGAACATCACTTGGGGAGTTAATAATAGCTCCCAACTTGCAATTGTCTCTGAACTTTGTCAGCCAGAGTCCCTTCGTGTCGGCCTGGACTTCAAAGAAGTAGATACCAAACAGGAGAGGACCCAGGACCGAACCCTGTGGGAATCAACTAATGACTAGTCAGCAGTCTGACTTGGAGTCAGCTACTTTCACACTGTGGGTTCTATTTGTGAGCCAGTTTGCAACCCACCTAGTGATATAGGGGTTGATGCCTACCTTAGTGAGTTTTTCTATGATTCCTGAGTGGGTAATGGTATCAAAGGCCTTGGCCAGATCAAGGTAGGTTGTATGAACCACCTTGCCTTCATCCTCAGCTCTGGTGACTGACTGAAAGATGTCGACCAAGTTGAGCAGGCATGATCTACCCTTCAAAAAACCAACTGTGTGGGATCCAGAATTTGGAGATTCCATATATCCTTGTTTATTAGGTCCATGATGATGTGTTCCATAGCTTTGCATATCAGACTTGTCAGGCTAATCGGGCGATAGTTCCCAGGGTCTGTAGTCACTCCTACTTTGTGGAGAGGGATGACTGTAGCAGTGCGCCATTTGGTTGCGACAAAGCCTGAGGTGAGGCTGTGATTGAACAGAGCACACAGGTGAGGTGCCAGTTCACTCTGTAGTTCATGTAGAACACAGCCAGGGATATTGTCAGGTCCCATAGAAGCTGTATTCTTGGCCTTGACAGTGCTGTTTTAACCTGTGCAACAGTAATTCTGGGTGCCTGCAATCTACAAGTATTGTGATTGGTCCTTTGGGGCGGGAGGGTACCATTGTGCATTACCTCAGAGCAAATCTGGGTATTGCCATGGAGATTCTTTACATAACTATAGAAGGCCTTGTGGTTGTCTTTACTATCTGCTGCAATTCTGTTTTCATAGCTAGCTTTAGAGGATTTGATGAGGGATGTCAACTTTTTGTTGAGGCTGATAAGGGAGGTTTTCCAGTCTTGGGACTTCATCTTATTCCACATCAGTTTCCTCCTTCTGTTGTAGAGTTTGTTTATGGCAGTGGACCACCAGATTGGCTTCCTTTTTTTGGAGGAGAGTGTCTTGGTTCTATTGGGTATGGCGAGATCCATACATTTGTGTACATGTTCGTACAGTGCATTGGTGCATGATTCAGTGGTCATGCAACTATTCCCATTTTAATGGGTGCCGTGAAGTTAGCCACCTCTGTATTTAGGCGCCCAAAGTTAGCTTTGGAGAAGCTTTTCATGGTGGTTACCTTTGTGGGGGAGGGGGTGGGGTGGGAGTGATGTGGATTTCCAAAGTGATTAGTTTGTGGTTGGATCTCACCAGGGAGGAGCTGACTATTGGTGTAGAGCAACAGTCTCCATGTAAGTAATGACCAGGTCAAGGATGTTACTACCTCTAGTGATGGTAAGAACAAGCTGGTCCAGGGCATTGGAATTAATGAACTCCAGGAAATGTTGGGCAAGTGTATTGGTACATGAGTAGTTTTCCCATTTAATGGAGGGGCAGTTGAAGTCACCTACTATGAGAGTGTTAGGTTGGACCCTAATACTCTCCAAGGTGCTTAGAAACATGGAGTGTCAGTCTTAAGACATGGTTGGGGACCTATAGCAGGCTATGACCTGAATTGCTGTCTTACCCAATGTTAGCTGCACCTGAAGTATCTCTGATGCGTTATGTTGGGCTACCAGTCTGGAGGTGTGTGCATCCTTTATGAATATGAAACACCACCTTTGCAGCTTTGGTCCAAGTTCTGGGGTCAAAAAGTGTGGAAAGAGTTATAACCTGGTAGTGTAGGGGTGCTTTCTGCTGCCTTGAACCAGGTCTCTGTTACAGCACAAATGTTGATGTTCTCCATTTTAAGGAGCGCATTTTGAGATTTAGACTTCTACTGTTGAGCAGCATGACCCTCAGATTACATTTGTTTGTAGCTGTTATGGTGGTAATTTGGTCTTTGGAACACCACCTAAAAAAGGCACTATAGGGGTAGCAAGAGCATTGGCCAGTATCCGGAAGCCCAGGAGTGACAGATGCAGGCCATCTCTGGAAAAGCATTGGGGTCTGTCAATCATATCATCCCAGGCAGACAGATACTGGCTTCCCTTAGAATGACACCAGAAACTTTGCCAGTTGTTGAAATCACTCATTTTCTGCTTGTACTGTGGTATCATTCTGGGTGATGGTAGGATACTGCTCAGGGCTAGGGTCATACCCGCCTGGGTTACATAATCCGAGAGCTCCTCCATGTCTCTTTTCATGTAGTACGGGGAGGTACATCTCAGGTCATTCACACCCACATGTACAATGACTGAGTCATATTTGTACCTGTTGTTGAGGGACCTGAGTGCTTGCATTATGTGGCAGATCCTGACACCTGACTGGCAGCTGACTGTTACTTTCTCCTTATTCAACCTAGTCAGTGGGACATGAGTGTGCCTCACTATGGACTCACCTATGACTAGTGTGTTGTGCATGCTGTTTTGCCGTAGGGGCTTTGGTTGAGTGGCACACTGTTTAGGAGGGTTATGTGTCTCATGATTAGTGTTGTGTTGTGGTGTTGAGTGTGTTTCTGCCTTGGATGTCTCTGCTGTTTGGGTAGCTTTTTATTGAGAGCCTAAATGAAAGTGAGTATGTGATTTTTGTTTTTATGTGAAGGCAGTGCTGGTGTGTGTTCTGGTGGGCTATGTGTTCCATATGGTGTGCTGCAAGTGTTGGCCTTCTACTCTTGACCAGCTATTCCAGTCCTGGCTGCAGAGTGTGTGGCTTCCAGTTTGGATATATAAGTGCATCTCTTGCAAGTCTGAGTATTGGGAGGTAAGAGGAGAGGGTTGTTGGTGTACATGAGGCAGTTGCTACATTGTCTGAGGATGCCCAAGTTCACCAGGTTAATAGGAGAAAGCACAGGGAACTGACTTGTAGACATGCCTGAAGGGGTGGGCATTAATAAGTAGTGGATCTGTTTCCTTGTAGAAAATTTAGTGCTGGTAGCACTTGTGTGTGCTACAGTAATTGCTACAAGAAGTCTGGTAAAGTGCTAGACTAATAAGCTATAAAAGTGCAGGAGAGGAGAGAACTAGTAGATCTAAGGGAAAAATTGAAGAGCAGACTTTGGCACTGCTCAGAAGCTTACAAACAGTCCTGGTTACAGCAAGTCTGTATCTGGACTAGACTATTTACAGGAAAGGTGGGAAACAAGCGCAAACACAGGCTTTATAACCTAAAAGTTGAGAGAGATAGAAAAAAATCCCCAAATGGCCAATAAACTACAATTTCTGGGCCAGAAACCACTCCTCTTATGGTAGATAGGCTACCTAGTGTTTACCACTCCCACTGATAAGCTAGAAAGCTTCCTCCAATACAGAAAGGCTTGGGAGCTCAGAAGCTTACATACAGTCCTGGATACAGAAAATCTGTATCTGGACTAGACTAGTTACAGAAAAGGCAGAAAAGCGCAAATGCGGGCTTTTAAACCAGAAAGTTGAAAGAGATAGAAAAACGGAGAAAGCAGGAACAGAAGATAATTCAAGGTTAAGAACCTAAATGGGTTGGCCTTCTCAAATGTTCTTTCTGTATTATGTAGAATGAGCTAATGACACTAGACTGTGAGGAGTGTCCCAGATCAAATTTACAGTATGGGCGGGCAACTGCAAAGCCACCAAGTATAAGAACAACACACCAATAGGAAGTGCAGGTGGGAAACTATTACAGCTACTAGCTGTAGCCACTAAATGAAAGTTTTAAACAGATAAAGGAGCAAAGACACTCTAGAGAATGCTTTTAACTGCAAACAAATCAGTTATATGATACCTGACTAGAACACTGACACCTCACAAAAAATGTATAGAAAAGCACAGATAAAGCACTCACAAACAGAAAATACAACTCTCAGTATGAAAAAGCAGTTTGCAGTTGTGCCACACTGACACCAATTAAAAATGTAAGCTTTAACATATGAGCCTGACACTTTCAAATTCTAGCAGTCAATGTTGCAGAAGCAAACATTTTTCACCTGGACTAATCAATAGTTTTACTATCTCTGACTGAAGGAGAAGAAATATATGTAACAAAATGATAAGCAGCAGTTGGATTAACTAAAACTATAGCTGCTGGGCCAGGTCTGGGATTAGTGCATAAAAACATGAAAGACTGAGGAACTTTGAACACTCCATTTGCTTTCTTAGTGGCAGCAGGTTAACTGTCAAGGAAACCAGAGACTGTGACAAACACAGCCTCCAATGCTGACAGAAATGGGAGTGGGGGTGAGTCAGGGTTCTGGAGATTTCAGTTGTAGCATTTCATAGTATTTTCTGTGGGACTGAGCAACTTCAGTGTTCTCCCAATGAAAAACACTGGCTCATTCCAGAAATAATCTCAGAGAAAGTGAATTTCTCACAGGGACATTCAGATGCTACACCATCCTCAGAATTTGAATCAGAAACCTGGGGAGAAAAGCCTGCATCTGTCCCTCCCCATTCCCCTACACATTCCACATATTGAACCACTTCCGGTAAAGAGGAATCCCTTTTTCTTTTACCAGAAACCACCTTACAAGAAAGGTCAATAGTCTGCACAAGACTTGAGCCAAGCCCAGTAAATTACTCATGTACAGATAAACTTGCTCAGGAGAAGTTAAATGCTTAGTTTTCTGTCTCTTTTTTGACAAGAAATTTTGAACAAATATAGTATCACCAGCAACAGCTTCCCAGGGCTGGGGACAGCATTCTGGCTAACCAGGGGCATATTCCCTGTTCCTTCTCCCATAACCAACAAAAGAGGATCTATGTTGCCTTCTGAAGGGACTCCAACAGCCATAGAGGATGTGGCTAACCCCTGGTCCATGGTTGCTGAATGGACCTCACCAGAGCAGAGTCACCCACCTATGGCTGTGGCAAATTGCCAGCCTACTGTTATGGCAAAGGCTATTAGTTAACTTTTTCTTTTTGATGACTGGAAGTATATCCAACCGAGGGACCAGTAGTTTATTACATGTTAAACCGAAAATGGTGCTTATTTCCTGGGGAAGCTTAGCAACAACACTTGGTAAAACAGGAATGTAGCAAAAAAGTAACTTTCCCCCACAAAAACATAATCAAATGCACATAGAACAATTTCCCCAGCCCCAGAAGTAAAATAAACACAGTTTCACCACAGAAAAAGTATGTGTTTAACAATATTTTACCAGAAATGTAAAAAAAGTGTGCTGTTGTTTAAAAGTACATAATATAATGAGACCATCAAGAAAAATATTTTTCTACAGCTTGAAAGTAATAGTTTTTCACACAAACTTAATTTAAACAACTGTAAAAGTACTGGAGAAGTTTTTTTTCTTGGAAGGGAACATGCCAAACAATGAGACAATATTAGATGATCGTCACTCCTCAAATCCCCAAAGAGAAGTGCTCTTCATGGTGTCAGGAAAGCTCTGAAGGACTTGCTGCCAAAACCTGTCTTTTTAGTCATCTCAGCTTGAGCTGACTAGTGGTTTTAGGTGCATAAAAGGTGCCCTGAAGCTTTAGAAGCTGGTCTCCTGTCATATCATCTGCAGGATATAACCTGTGTAGCTTAGGCTACTGCAGCAGTGATCAGTGTGAAGAACATTTGCCCTTTCCCTGGAAATCAAGCTCTTCAAAAAGGCTTTGTGAAGGAACAATGTCTGCTCACTCCTCCAAAACCAACTAGGATTGGTTCTTCCTTGCCCAAAGAGGACAGCCTATCAAACTCAGAGGATGTGTTGTTTCTCAATCATTAGAACAACACCAGAGGAACCAAGAGAAACTGATGAGCAGTTTGAGAAAACCAATATGGCCATAGCAGAGTCAATCTTTGTTGGCTGAGGTGAAATGGAAACTGAGGTCATGACCAAAGCCTCCCATACAGCTTTTCTCTTCTTAAGGATTGGAGATGGACCAGCCAAGGAGCTGGGATCCCAGTCTAAGTCTCTATTAAAAAAAAAGGTCTGACAAGAGGGTAGGAGAGCCTTTGTAATTTGGTCATATCTTCTGACTAGAAAATTAAGTTTTGTTGTAAAGTACTTTAGTGGTAGCCACCAAAACACCAGTCCTAGCTCCTAGCAATAAATGTTAGCATAAAAGTTAAACTTTTCCTCACAAAAATTGATAAAATGGAAGGAAGTCCCCCAAATGGAGTATTTAAATGCCCAGCCTAGAAGAGGCACTAGCTGATCTTTGATCATTCAAAGCCAGCTTCAATGGCAAGAAAGTTCTGAAGGTTTGGCACCCTAACCAGTGACTTTATACCACTCTCCTTGAGCTCTACAATGATTAGAGAGCTTGGAAGGTACCCTAAAGCTTTGTAGACTGATCAGTCATCCAGTCCTTTGTAGGATATGTCCCATATAGCTTAGGCTACTGCAACAGTGATCTGATGATGAACATCCTAAATCTCTATACAAAGTAATGAGACATAGCCTGATTCAGTGCTAAAACCTACCCTCACTAGGAAACACTGAGACAGATTTACTCTGATTAGAAATTCAGCAAAAAAGTGAGCAGTGGTACAAATCTAACTTTCTGCAAGCAACCCAAATCACAGTACAAAATAGTCAGAACATCATCATCTTCTTTCGGCTGTTCCCATTAGGGGTCGCTACAGCGGAGCATCTGTTTCCATTTCTTCTTGTCCTCTGCATCATGCTCTTTCACACCAACCACCTGCATGTCCTCTCTCACCACATCCATAAACCTTATCTTAGGCCTTCCTCTTTTCCTCTTACCTGGCAGCTCCATCCTTAGCATCCTTTTCCCAATATACCCAGCATCCCTCCTCAGCACATGTCCAAACCAACATAATCTCACCTCTCTTGCTTTGTCTTCAAACTGTCCAACCTGAGCTGACCCTCTAAAATATACTGATTCCTAATCCTGTCCATCCTAGTCACACCCAGTGCAAATCTTAACATCTTTAACTCTGCCACATCCAGTCTGACTCCTGCCTTTTTGTCAATGCCACTGTCTCCAACCCATATAACATAGCTGGTCTCACTACCCTCTTGTAGCCTCTTCCCTTTCACTCTTACTGGTACACGTCTGTCACAAATCACTCCTGACACTCTTCTCCACCCATTCCACCCTGCCTGTACTCTCTGTTTCACCTCTCTTCCACAATCACCATTACTCTGAACTGTTGATCCCAAGTACTTAAACTCATCCACTTTTACCAACTCTACTCCCTGCATCCTCACCATTCCTCTACCCTCCCTCTCATTTACACACATATATTCTGTTTTAGCCCTGCTGACCTTCATACCTCTCCTCTCGAAAGCATATCTCCACCTCTCCAGGGTCTCCTCAACCTAGTCCCTTCTCTCACTACATATCACAATGTCATCTGCAAACATCATAGTCCACGGGGCCTCCTGTCTGATCTCATCTGTCAACCTGTCCATCACCACTGCAAATAAGAAAGGGCTCAGAGCTAATCCTTGATGTAATCCCACCTCCACCTTAAACGTATCTGTCACTCCCACCGCAGTCCTCACCAATGTCACACTACCATCGTACATATCCTGTACCACTCTTACATACTTTTCTGCCACTCCGGACTTCCTCATACAATACCACAACTCCTCTCTAGGCACCCTGTCATATGCTTTCTCTAAGTCCACAAAGGCACAATGCAACTCCTTCTGACCTTCTCTGTATTTCTCCAACAGCACTCTCAGAGCAAACATTGCATCTGTAGTACTCCTTCCTGGCATGAAACCATACTGCTGATCACTAATCATCACCTCCCTTCTTAACCTAGCTTCCACTACTCTTTCCCATAACTTCAAGCTGTGACTGATCAATTTTATCCCTCTGTAGTTACTGCAGCTCTGCACATCACCCTTATTCTTAAAGATAGGTTCCAAAATACGTTTTCTCCACTCCTCAGGCATCCTCTGACTTTCCAAAATTTCATTAAACAATCTGGTTAAAATTCCACTGCCATGTCTCCTAAGCACCTCCATGCTTCCACTGGTATGTCATCTGGGCCAACAGCCTTTCCATTCTTCATCCTCTTCATAGATGTCCTTACTTCCTCCTTGCTAATCTGTTTCACTTCCTGATTCACTATCCCCACATCATCCAACCTTCTCTCTTTCTCATTCTCTTCATTCATCAGCCCTTCAATGTACTCTTTCCATCTACTCAACACACTCTCCTCACTTGTGAGTACGTTTCCCTCACTGTCCTTTATCACCCTTACCTGTTGCACATCTTTCCCAGTTCTGTCCCTCTGTCTAGCCAATCGGTACAGGTCCTTTTCTCCCTCTTTAGTGTCCAATCTCTCATACAACTCTCCATATGCCTTATTGTTAGCCTTCGCCACCTCTCTCTTTGCCATGCGTCTCATCTCCTTATACTCATGTCTACTTTCTTCATCTCTTTGACAATCCCACTTCTTCTTCGCCAGCCTCTTCCTCTGTATACCCTCCTGTACTTCCTCATTCCACTACCAGGTCTCCTAGTCCTCCAACCTCTGTCCAGATGTCACACCAAGCACCTTTCTAGCAGTCTCCCTTACTAGCTCTGCTGTAGTTACCCAGCTATTCGGTAACTCTTCACTGCCTCCTAGTGCCTGTCTTAACTCTTCCCTGAACTCCACCTCACAATCACCCTTTTTTAACTTCCACCATTTAATCTTTGGCACTGCTTTCACACTCCTCTTCCACTTCTTGATCACCAACATCATCCTACAGACCACCATTCTATGCTGCTTAACTACACTTTCCCCTGTCACCACTTTACAGTCTCCAATCTCCTTCAGACTGGCCCTCCTACATAGGATATAATCCACCTGTGTGCATCTTCCTTCACTCTTGTACATCACCCTATGCTCCTCCTTCTTCATAAAATACGTATTCACCACAGCCATGTCCATCCTTTTTGCAAAATCTACAATCATCTGACCTTCTGCATTCCTCTCCTTAACACCATACCTACCCATCACTTCCTCATCCCCTCTGTTCACTTCACCAACATGCCCATTGAAGTCCACTCCAGTCACTAGTCTCTCACCCTTGGGTACACTCACCACTACTTCATCCAACTCACTCCAAAATTTTTCTTTCTCATCCATTGCACATCCAACTTGTGGAGCATATGCACTAACAACATTCATCATTACACCATCAATTTCAAGCTTCATAAACATCACTCTATCAGACACTCTCTTCACCTCCAAAACACTCTTGGCATACTGTTCCTTTAGGATAACCCCTACCCCATTTCTCCTGCCATCCACATCATGATAGAACAATTTGAACCCACCTCCTATACACCTGGCCTTACTTCCCTTCCATCTGGTCTCTTGCACGCACAATATATCAACCTTCCTTCTCTCCATCATATCAGCTAGCTCTCTCCCTATACCAGTCATACTGCCAACATTCAAAGTTCCTACCCTCACTACTACACTCCTAACCTTCCTCCTCTCTTTCTGCCTTCGGACATGCCTTCCCCCTCCTCTTCTCCTTCGGCCAACAGTAGCCCAATTTCTGCCAGCACCCTGTTGGCTAACAGTACTGTCAACCCAGGCCTCGATTGATCCAGTATGGAAATACAAAATGTTCTCCGTATAAGTCATTTGGCAGAGGTTTTATGCCGGATGCCCTTCCTGACGCAACCCTCCCCATTTATCCGGGCTTGGGACAGGCACAAAGAAATGCACTGACTTGTGCATCCCCAGTGGCTAGTCAGAACAAATTCTGAAATTCTGAGAACAAGTAACAGTACACTCCACATATAAAAATGAATTACCAGTTTGCTTTGAAATACTTTGTAAATAATATTTGTTGACCATTTTTATTATGAATTGTTAAAAATATATTTCTAACTTTGTTTTGGAGCTTTCCTCCCCAGGCCTCTGCCAGAAATGGGCATTTCAGTTCCCAGACAGACCTTCCTATCAAATAAATAAATAAAATTAAGATTAAAATAAAACACTACAACAACCACATCAGTGACCTTAACATTACTTAACTTCCTTTAAAATTACTCTCACTTCTGCTTACATCCATAACATCTACAAACCCCCAACAATATTTGAAATTCTAGAATATAACTACGGATCCACCAGTAGGCACCTTCCTTTCTACTTCAAAATCATAACAACAAAGGTATTGAAACACAGGTCGATCAAATACTCTCTAATGCCTCAAAAGGAGCAAATAACCTTCATCTGTGGTTTATTACAGTATGCAAAGAACATATCCTACTACCTCTCAAGCACCTCTGCAAACTGTGAATGACTTCAGGCCAATATACATTTTACCATTTCTGGATAAAATATTTGAGAAACTACTATTCAGTCAACTTTCAAAATGTATACAAATCTGCAAAATTCTCTAATGGCATCAACATGATTTTTGGCCTGGCAGAAGCATCACAGGAGTCTTCTATACCCTGTCAGATGATATACTTTAGGACATGAAAAAAGACCTGTTAACAGGCATCCTCTTCACTGTCCTTACCAAGACAGTTAATCTATTTTAACAGATGCTCCATCCAGACCCTCTTCTTAGGGTAGCCACCATTGGGTTACAGTGAATCAAAAATTACCTAATAAACTGGCACTTTAAAGTTCCAGGAGGCACCACCTCATACTGTTTCTTTCTTGACAAAGCAATCTTGTAATGATTGATTGCTATCCCCTATTCATTTTTTGTAGTTTATTAACAAACTACCATCTCCGTGTCCTCCATATTCAATTTATATACATATTACATGGTATTACATAGAGCAAATGATAAAATTTTCCTTTCATGACTTTCAGATTGGTCATTTCAACTTATACTCATCCTTCACACATTCATAAGTGGAGCCGATGTCTGGAAGTCATTATTTTACCTATTTGGGGGGATTTAAATGCTATTTTCTTGTATTTCTTTATTTATTGTGATGGAGTTTTCATTTACTAAAAAGGTAAGTGTCTATATTTGCTTGTGTTTGGGTATGTTTTATTTACACAGTTTTATTATTCATTTTGTTTTTTAAGGGGGGACTTAGGATTTTGTTATTCTTTCAGCGGTAGTATAGCAAAGATTTTTATTTATTAACTTGTTAATTTTTAGGGAATATTAAAAAAAAACACAATAGTGAGATGACTTTAGCACAATGTGGCTCAACACTGGTTATGCATACATAAGAACGCCATCTTGCCTGGGAGCAGGTCTGCATAACAAAAAAAAAAACACTTTGTAACTGCAATAATAATAGGAACTACTCTACTGGAATGACCATGCTAGGCACAGTCAAGTGACCCAAGATAAAGTGTCAGGTAGGTGACTTTCCCAATGCTATGTGAATTCACATGTGCATCAAAGCATCCCATAGCTACAACAAGGGCATGGAGGTGAGCCCCTACATTCATCATGTAAATAGGATGGACAGGCATGGTAGCACAGGTAGAGCTGGGGAAGAAGAAGCACAGGAACACATAGAAAGACAACATGAAGGAATGATAGGTGGAGGAAGAAGGACTTTTGGGGTACAGAAAAAGGCTGGGGAAGGTGCAAGGGGAAAGGGAGAGTAGGAAGTAGTGTATATAAAAGAAAGCAGGAGTAGATAAAAATACAATGCTAAACTGGATTTGCATATCAAAGACAAACTCATGACAATATTAAAAGATTATTACCCATTATAGACTTTGTAAATAACAATGAAGAAGTTCTTCTTATTTGTCTAGACATTGAAAAAGCCTTTGATTCTTTAAATTGGAATTATTTATTTAAAGTCTTAAAATTATTTGATTTTCCTTTTCAATTCAATTCCCTTGTTAAAAATATTTATAAAGAAAATAAAGCTTACACTGAATTAAGGCCTTTCACATCTGAATGAATTTCCCTGACTAAGGGTACTAAACAGTATTATTCCCTTACTATTTTATTTGTTATAGTCATTGATGATCCAGCATGTTTAATTCAAAATAACTCAAATATCAACATTTTAGAAAATTATACTTTCAAAAGTATGCTACTTGCTAATGATGTACTACTAACACTTGCCAACTCAAGATTAACTTTTGAAGGCTTAGATTTTATCATAATGCCATTCCAGTCATACTCGGGTCTATACTTTAGCAATCTGAAATCCAAGTTTATATTTCTAAACAAAAAAGGGAAATTACTAATACAACCCCCCCCAATATCATAGGTAAACAGGTCACTTCCTTCAGGTACTTAAGAATATATATATATATATATATATATATATATATATATATATATATATATATATATATAATGAATACTATTGAAGGAATAAGAACTATAAATTATAAAAACATTTTAAACATAATCTCAAGTCTAACTAATAAATATAACAAAAGTATAATAACTTTTGATGATAGATTCCAATTAATAAAATTATTTTCTTTCTCAAACTATTATATATAATATGAGCTTTGACCCTATATCCTGATAAGTAACTTACTAAAGACATTAATAAATAATTATTAAAATTCCTATGGCTTCCAAACAAATCTACTCTAGCCCTACATCATCATACTAAACTTTGGAACTTAGGAGGTATTAACTTTTCTGATGCAGATACCTATGTTAAGCAACAGTTTTTAAAACTATTGTAAACTGGATTATAACTCAAATTAGAACACTATAAATTTCGACCTACTTAATACTAGTGATGACTAAAGTAAATTATTTTGGCATTACTTTGTAACAACATACAATATAATTCTCCCTCTCTGTCATCCTTTTCTTTTATGAACCATATCTTAGATTCTTTCAGAAATATCATACTCAACAAAATAGGCATGAAATTTTGGTTTGAGACTATTATTCCATTTAGTATAACCAAATCTTTCTTTAATAAAGTCTCCATAATTAAACTTGACCCAAGGCTTTTCTTGTTGGTATCAATGTTTTAAAGATGTAACAGCAGAATATCTTCAACAGCTAATGAATAATCATTATTTGGATACTCAAGACTGGTTATTTTTATGGAATATTGAAATACAAGCTCAAGAAAAACATTGATCTCTCATACATTCATGTCATAAAGAAAACCTTAAACTAATTTAACTTTTCTATGCTATATTATGCAGCAAATCTAAGGTAGAAAAGCTTCTGTCTAAATTACAAAAAAATTCTGATAGAGTACAACATCAATTTAAATGAATCATTTTGTAAACATATAACATTGGATCATATCTCTTTACTTAAGAACAGAAATCTCAAATATTTAAATTATATTTAAAACACATCTTGGTCTCAACCTTGGCATATATTTACTTTGAAATTTTTATACAGATCTGTCTTAACTCTAAAGAAAATGGCTAAAATAAATAAAAACAGAACCATTAAATGTTGGAGGTGTACCAAGGTTTATAATGCAGATTGGATGTATATAGTTTTTAACTGTCTTTCTTTGAAACCTTTTTGGAATTTCATATAAGATTTCATGAAAACTTCATGGCTTGATTTCTTTTTCTTTAACTGAGTTTTAGCTGTATATAATATACATTATAATAACATATTATATAATGAGAATCTCTACCTGCTCTTGACCATTTCTGCTGTGCCAAGGAAAAGTACCACGAAGCACTGGAGATCAATTTCACCACCATCCTTTGAAGAATTATCTCACTTAAAAGAAGTAGCCTTAACTGAGACTAAAATACAGGAAAGTAGGTTATTTCCTAAGACATGTGCCAAGAATCATTGAGCAAGTGTTAAATCTAATTGATTTATTTCAGCAGAACTCTGCCTCCAGAATTTGTTTCTGAAAATGTTTACTGTTGCATAACTACTATATTACTATTTACTATACCGAACTTTACTCTCTGGAGTACCACAATTTGTTTTAGTAAATATCTCACAGGTACATTGTATACATTGTATATATGTTTTTCCCCCTGTTGAAAGAAAGACAATTTTCTTTTTTTTTTCAATTGTATTGTTATTTGCAACTGTATCAAATGTACTTCTGATTGTATGTTAAAAAATTAAAGCATTCTTGAAATAAAGGCAATATTTACAAAATGCCCCTAATTTGTGGACCCTTTTCACTCCTCATTTTTGGCTCTGTCACTAATTCTTTCTTAGGGAAGGTGGGGCAGTTTTTTTTATTTTATTTTATTTTATAAGAATTGGGCATGTGGTATTTACACAGACACAATGCCTACAATTGCCCGGGCTGTATGTGGAGAAAAATGAGTAACTGCCGTTTGCTCTTTATTCTAACTTTGCAGGATTAATGTGATTCATGTAAAGCAAATTAAAATACTTTAAACTTCATTAAAAGGTTGAAATTAAAAAAAAAAATACAATGTTGATAAAGACTAACAGAAGATGTACTGACACATAGCCTAACAGTGGAACGACACGGATAGGTGGAAGGTGGAAAACTGGTGATGGGTAGGACTGGACTGCAAAAATCTGATGGGAGGTACACATCGGAGGGGGATAATAGAAGTATGGGAATAGAGAAGGATGTGGAGGGCCTGTCTGACTGGCTCAGAAAGAAACTCAATCAGATGTCAGTCACCTCCACAACTGAAATCATGGGCAGACACCATCTTTTGTAGCCTAATGGATGGGGGCAGCAAACCTGCTCAGTTCAGTCATCCCCACAAGGAAGATGATCCAGGGTGAAAATGTGGGCATATAGTCACCATTCCACCTTGATCCTCATCAAATACCACAATTCCCAGTGCATGTCCCAGGAGGGTCTCCTTTTCACCATTCTTAGATGAGGTACTTTTGAAACCCTCCACCACCACATACACACACATGCAGAAACGCACACATGTACACACACACACACACACACACACACACACACACACACACACACACACACACACACACACACACACACACACACACAGTCATCCAGGTTACATCCCTTATGGTGACTTTCACCACGCTGCAGAGAAGCAGGCCTGGGGAGAGCTGGGTACCCAGCAGTAGGCACAATGGCCATTGTAGAACACTGTGGAGGCTACCTTAACACCATATCTGATCCTGTAGAAAAAGAAGAAAAATAGAGGAAAATAAAAGCAAGTGAAAGACCCCCAAAAAGAGATAGAGAGAGAGAGAGAGAGACAGAGAGAGAATGAAGGATAGAGGGAGACATAAAAATATATGTTATGCATCACTAAAATAGTACAGTACTGACAACAATTCACAAAATTTACCCCACTGCCAGGAAAGCCTGTTATGCCTCCATAGACAAGCCATGTTGTTTTATTGCATCTCCTCTTCCACTATCAAATGTCAGACAAATAATAATCTGCACAGCATATCCCCACCAACAGAAATGATTTGTGATTACAGGTGACTCCTAATGTACAGTACCAAACCAAGTACAGGATGCTTATGATAATAAGATGGCTTCCTGTCCCTAACCTCTACTTCTCACTGGTGGAAAAGATTTGAGTGGAGGTTCCACAGATCCCTATCCTTGTGCCTGCACGTCTTCCCAGAGCAGTTGAAGCTGGTGGCATCACTCAGTGCCCTCCCAAGCTGGTGCCAGGCATCAGTTTTAGAGAGGGGGGGGCTCATAATCCCCAAGCAGGTTCTCTCTATAGTCTCTGTGCAGTAGCTGGAGGAAGATTTTACTGTCTTTCTTGTACCATATAGAAAACCTGATTATCTCAGTGCCTGAAGAGACCATGTTCACTCTGCTGGTCTAAACCAGGAGAAAAGTGGTAGCTGAATGCATGTGACTGAACATACAGGACACCATGTAATATGCATTGCCAGGGAGACATATGTGCTTAGCAGTGGTCATGCATGCATGCATGCACACTACACATAACATCCACGTACTTTGTGGTTGGACTAACTCTGAAGCTGTACCTCATTGCACTGATTTGGATATACTGCACTTGATTTTGTTCTGCTATTTCTGTTGTTGGAATTGTGTTTGAAAATTGTTAACTGTAGCCACATTATTTTGTTCTTTAAGAAAACAGTTTGCGTTGCCAGGTATCGGGGCCTGCTTGGAAATTGTAGCAATTAGTCTTGTGAGAGGGGCTTGAGTGCTAACATTTTCTAAGTGTGTGAGTAATTCTGGCTTTTGCAGAGCTGTTTCCTGATTAATTCTCTTGTTTTGTTTTGTTGTATTTAATTGCTGTTTATAACACAGCCTAGTGTATCTTTGTATCCCTTATTGCTGGGCTAACTTTGAAGCAAATAGAAACAACAGCAGGAGAGCGGATGATGTCAGTGAATACCGGGCTGAACAGCTCCAAAGATGAAGGTGAGCGCCTTGGCGCCAAACGCAAAGGAAACGCATTACCAATACAGAAGGTTCTAATACAGGAACAATCACAAACAGCGACAATACTAGAAGAGCAGCAACTTACTTCAGACACTCACAGTGATAGTAATTCTAGCAATCAGCTAGAATCAAAGGAGGAATCGTTTTTTTCAACACTTCCAATAAGGCTAGAGGCGTCTACGAATTGGAGAGGACGCTCGAGAAACAGAGCCAAGAGAAAATTCTCACAGGAGTCACCAACAAGGGCGAAACGAACATCGTCACACAAAAAGGACTACCAGTATGGAACATTTCATCTAAACAGTTGAAACCAGCTGAAATTACGTTACTTGACAAGGGATTGTCTTTCATCCCATCCCAGCGACTGGAGGTAACAGAGACAATTATTAATCTAGAAATGTTTAGTAGGAATTTACAACTTAAAATGATGTTTAAAAATTTGTGTGATGTCAGTGTAAAACAATTTAAAAAACCTAGCACATATATGCCTAAGAAACGTCCTGCCATAGATATGTTCACAAAAATATGTGAAAATGAAATATTTGAAAAAATGTAAGATGATAAAAAAGGAAGAACTAAGAAATATAATATAACAAGAGAGGAAAGTGAGGCATTAAAAAACTTACAATCTGATCCTACTATCACCATAAAACCAGCAGACAAGGGAGGCCCCATGGTGTAATGGACACACAGTTTTACAATAAAAGTATGTATAGAATGTTACAGGAAGAAAAGGTATATTCACTTATAGAAAAAACACAGCTTCAAGAAATTATTAAAGAAGTGGAATATATACTGTATGACACCCTATTAGAAGGGACAATACATAAAGATTTATATGAGTATTTTTCAATAGCAAAACCAGTAATACCCGTAATAAATGGAATACCTAAAGTACATAAACATCCAAGTAAACCCCCATTGAGACCCATAGTGTCAGGAAGAAATTGGTTAATGGAACCTATATCAATCTATATAGAAAAGAATTTAAGGTAATTGCTATAGACTTATTGTATTTAATTGTTGAGTATACTTATAAGGGACGACAATTCAATGCATTTATGGTCTGATGAAGTGGTGTGATACAACCATGAAAGTGCTAAACTTGTTTAACTGAGCTCAATGGAAAATTAAAGTTTGTTTTATTTTGTTTTAAACTGGATGGACTGGCATTGAGATTCATTTGCCTATGGTTGAAGTATTGGCCTTTTTTGTGGAATACTTTAATGCATGTTTACTTTGCAGAACGGTAATTACAGCTTGTATTCCTGCTTGCTTAAACCAAATACATATTAATCTTGCAAAACCAAAATTACTACAGCAAAGGGCCAGTCATTTCATCAACAGACAGTCCCTGTACCCATTGCCTAACCATACTATCTGTTTTGGCCCTGCTAGGAAAAAAAAACTTTATTTTTTTTTTATTTATTAACTCTGCCAGGATAAACAAAAAACATATTACATTAATGTACTTTTTGTTTCATAGAAACAGTAATCACAGCTTGTATTCCAGCTTTCTTCACACAAATACATATTAGTCCTGCAAAGTAAGAATTAGAACAGCAAACAGCAGGGCTGGTCATTTCATGCAAAGAAAGCTTCAATATCCATTGTCTACTCACAGTATCTGGTTTAAACCTACCAGGATAAGCAACAACAAAAATATGGTTGCATTAAATTATTTTTGTCTAATAACCTGTACTCCATCTTGCTTTACCAAAATGCACATTATTCCTGCAAAATAATTACAACAGCAAGTAACAATGCCATTCTTTCATCTACAGATAGCCCCCAAACTATTTGTTATCCATAGTATCTGGATTTACCCTGCCAGGTTAAATCAAAAATAAATAATCGTTACACTAATGTATTTCGTCACATAAACAGTAATCACAGCTTGAATTCCATATTACTTCAAACAAGTACACATTATTTCTGTAAATGGAGAATTACAACAGCAAACAGAAGGGCCAGATTTCATTCACAAACATCCCCTATACTCACTGCCTTCCTAAAGCATATATCAGGATAAAAATAAGTAATAACACAAATGGTTACATCAGTGTAGTTTTGCTGCACAAAATCAATTCCAACTTGTTCCGTCCAACTGCACATTAGCCCTGAAATACCAACATTATAACATCAAACAGCACAGCAGGACCAGTCATTTCATCTACAAATAGCCATGGACCCTTTGCTACCCATAGTATCTGCTTTGACCACAGAAGGAATAAAAAAAATACTTACCTGCTACTATCCAGAGAAATTCCAGGATCAACTTTTTCTGTACAACATAAAAACACACATTCAGTACACATTCAATATGTGTATGCTTCACTTTGCCATAAAAATAACTGCACCTATGAAATGGTGGCAGAAAACTAGCTCCTAAGTCTTTATCATGTTGATTTATTTGAGGTGAAAAGTTGAGCAATGGTTTGGGATGCACATTTAATAAGGACGGAGTATTTCCAAGACATTTAATAAGGATGGAGTATTTCCAGGTCAAAGAGCTGTAGAAAAAGTAAATAAATGGATTGAATTAATTTGTCAGCAGGCGCAACCAAACTTGTAAATAATTCCAAGATTAGCTATACTGCATTTGTTAGTATGGCAAGTAAAAAATTGTGGAAAGTGGGACTTAAAGGTGCGGTAATATATTTTTACATAATATGAGTGATAGTCAGTGTTAATACATGCTAATAGTGCAGCATGTTCTGTAGCCTGTCATTGTCCTTCAAGTGCCCTGTGCTCTTTGTTTCTTCAGCTGTTATTCAGACAAGCTTCTCTCGATCTCCCACTCAGGTACTTTCATAGTCACAATGGGAGAAACAGAAGAGACAGTCAGGATCTTAGGGTTATCAAGTCACCTGACTGGATCCTCAGATTGTGTGTCCCATCATGACTTGTGAAACAAAGCAGAAAAATAAATACTTAAATGAAAATCAAGTCTTTGTGCATTAAAATCAGAAAATACACCAGAAAATGAGGTACGTTCAGAACTGTACCGCTTTCGCTGCATATTTTCTGATTTCAACTGAAACAGTTAAAAAGCTTTTTTTTTCTACCTGGCTGTATGGCAGCTTATCAAAAAAGAAAAAAAGAGAAAAAAAAGAGGAGAGTGGACAGAGGAGAGTGGACACTCTTTCTCCAAGGTCCAAATCCACTACTGCAGAGTCCCCAGCTACTTAAAACCCTGGGTGGTCACATGGAAGGATATTCCTAAGGATGGTGGAAGCATAGGAAGCCTGAGACCTGGACTGAAAATACAGTTTGTAATGGGTTATAAATGTATATACAGTGGACCAACTGGCTGCAGCACAGATGTATTCAATAGGAACTCTGTAAAAGAAAGCTGTGGAAGTTGTAACCATTTGGGTAGAATGAGCTTTCCTAAAGATTTTAATGAGATGTAGGTAGAATCTTAATTTACAATGAACAAATGCAGGGTATACCCGTCCTAGTTCGAGAAATTCAGAAAGAAAACTGTTAAGTTGATGACATGATTCCAAGTAACTTGGTCTGATTAAAAGGAAAGTCTGAGGCCAAATTGGGGAAGCAGCTATGGCTGGTTCAAAGGGACATTTTATCTTTGTGAAATATCAGCTAAGGTGGCTTACAGGAAAGAGCCTGCAGCCCTGAAATCCTTTGAGTGGAGGTGACTGCTAACAGGACAAGTGATCTTCAATAAAGAAACTTCAACTCAGCAATAGTAGCAAGTTCACAGGGGGTTTGATCAAAGCCTGGATTAAGAAGGTAATATCCCAAGGTGGAAGAGCATCCTTAAGGGATAGCAAAAAGAAAAGTACCCCTTAAAAAGCTTTCAATAATGTTAGTGAAGCAATAGGGACATAATGCTCTCCCACATGAAAATTAGAGATGGTGGTCATTTGAATCTTGATGGCAGAATAACTAGCTCTTTTCTGAAATAAGCTAACTAGAAAATCCAAAATAGAAAGAAGTGGGGCTGAAAAGGAGTCCATGCCCTTGGGTGGAAGCCCAAACAGAAAATATCTTCCACTTACTTCTGTAAACCTTTTCTTGTAGAAGGTTTCTGAGATTACGTTAGATATGAAGAAAAGGGAGGAAGGTCTGGATTTCTGATTATGATTGGAAATGGAGGAACCATGCGATTAATTTCAGGGCTGTTATGTCTGGATGATGTTTGCCAGATAGATGAGAAATAACGTCGAAAAGAGGTTCCAGAATCTATGGAGGGTGTATCAGGTGAGGCCAGAAAAACGGGGAATCATACCTGTTGAGACAAAAGGGACAATGAGGATCACCTTGGCCTTGCACCACATGGTTTTCTGAAGAAATATCTCTATGAGAAGGGTGGACATATAAGCGTATAGAAGACCCGGAGGCCAAATGTGGACCAGAGCATGCTCAGTGACTCTGTCTACTTGGGAATCAGGGTGAAATAGCAGCAGCATTTGGAGTTGGATGGGGTTACAAACAGGTCACAGCATGGCTGCCCTAGTAGTTGAAGATCTGCACAGCCATGGCTTGATTGAGATACCACTCATGGGGGAGTTGAATGGACTTGCTGAGCCTATTTGTTAAAACATTGACTTTCCCTGAGATATGAGTTGCAACCAGAAAGTGCTGGGAAGACATCATCCACTGCCAAACCTCATGGCTTTTCACATTTCGCTCTATTTGTTGATGTACCAGACCACTGACTGACTGTATGAATTGAAAACAATCATAGGCCTGGGGAGGGATTCCTCAAAGACGATCACCCCTATCTTCAGAACATTGATGTGTTGACAGACCTGTGAGAAGATTTACATGCCTTGGAATGTCTTTGCCTTGATATAGCCCCAACCTCTGCAGAGAAGCATCCATAGTCACTGTGGCTGAGGGGGTGGTAGAATAAAGAGATGACCCAGGAAGACTAGAGGAGAGTCCAACAACCACTGGACATGTTGCCTGCATATCTTGGTAAGACAGATTGAGACATGCATGGGTTGAATTAACAGACACAATTGAACTGCAATGATCTCCTGTACCACTCTCATGTAGAATCTGACATGAAGGATGATAATTACAGAGGATGTCAAGGACCCTAGAAGATGAAAAATGCATCTGATGGGAGGTTTCTGGTGGGAAAGAACAGATGAAACCTGTTGCCAGAGAGTAATACTTCCTGACTCCAGGAATCTGGCTATTTGTAAGGTTGCATCTAAGTGAGACCCTATGAATTCAGTCAGCTGAATGGTTGATAGTTTGAACTTTCACACATTGATAGTGATTCCTATTTAGTCACATAACTGAAGCAAGATGTCCCTGGCTTGAATGAGTAGATTCCTGGTGGTAGCTGTTATGAGCCAGTTGTCCAGATATGGTAACACCCCAAACCCTTGCAGTCTGAGAGCTGTGACCAATGCTGTGCATTTGCTGAACACCCTAGGGGGGTGGTGGCTCTGGCGAGACTAAAGGTCAACTCCCTGAACTGTAAATGACTGGCTCTCAGATGAAAGAAGTGGAATTTTCTGGACTTCTTTGCTATTTCTATGAGGTAGTACATATCCTGAAGGCCCACTGAGCATATCTAGTCATTATTCTTCAAAAGAGGCAAGATGGTCTGAAATGGGACCATCCAAAATTTCATCTGTTTCACTAACTGGTTAAGGTAGCTGTGGTCCAAGGTGGGCCTTTGGTTCCCATTTTTCTTTGGAGCCAAAAATAATCTTGAATAGACTCCAGATCTCTACTGATCTGGTGGGACCTCCTGGATAAATTGCTTGTCTAGCAGCTTTCTGATTTTCTGAGATACTGCCTTCCTCTGCAGGGGTGGAACATCGGGAAGTCTTTTTGAGTTCGGAGGTAGAGAAAGAAAGGAAATAGTGCAACCATTGATTATGATTCTTTGCACTTGTATATCTTGGGTGATAGCTGTCCAGGATGTGGGGTGCAGAGATAAACAACCTCTGGCTGCCTCCAGAGTATAGCAGTCAGACAAACCTTCAGGAGCACTGGAAGGGTTTGTCAGAGAAGTGGCCTCAAAACCCTTGGTTCTACGAACAACCTCTACTGCAAAGGTAATGTTCATTGTTGTTATTCCCCCTTCTGCCTCTGGGGTGGTCTATCGCCAGAATTGTCATGCATAAAACCCTGCAATTTATCGAACCAAGGTTTCTTGAAACCCTTCTAGTTCCTGAAGAAAGTACTTTTGGGGTGGAGAAGTGGTTCACAATGGCAGACAGGCTTTTTTTCATCCTGCTCACTTCTAGAAAGCATTTATTTGACTTTAACTGCAAAAACAGTGGACCCATCATAAGTGGCACTGATGAAGGATATCTTGAAATGCTCTGCAAAATTGCAAAGATGCATCCAGGCATGGTGGTAAATAGAAATGCTTCTCTAGATGTGACAGCCATCGCTTTGGATAATAGGTGCATGGACACATTACAGAGGGATTGTGGGATAGCCAACTATTTATCCACAGCTTTAAGAGACTCTGCAGTTAAACCAACTGAGAGGGACTTGAAAAGTTCTTTGATTAAGTCCCTCTAAAAGCATGCAAAATTTGCTAAATAATTCAACATCCATAATGCAAATGCTGTTGAAGAATAAACCCACTTTCCAAACTTGTTCAAGGAGATGGGAAGTAGAGCTCTCCTCTGAAAGCTCTTCCTTTGTGGCTGTTGCTACCACAGTGAAATCCATTGTGGGACCCTTGCTCCAGTATGGTCTGTCTTTAGAGGAAAGACCAACATCTTTTCTGGTTTCTGAGGAATTGATTCCACCACATCTGTTTTTTTCCAAACTCACTGTCAGACCAAATCCACAAGTTTGTTGGCAGAGGGATCACCCTTGTAGTAGATGGGCCAGCCCCAATGGCTTTGAGGAATGCCAATTCCTCCTGGGAGGGGGTGCATCAATGCCCCCCATGGTCTCAATAACTCTAGAAATGGAGATGTCTTCCAGGGGTAACTAAAGGAACCTCCCCTCCCTTGAAATCAGTATACTCCTTGAGGGACTCCCGAGGGGCGTCCAAGTGCATCATTTAATAGGTGTGTTCCTTATGCACTTTTGTGGTTGGAATCTCCAGGAAAGACTCAGATCTGGATGGAGAATCCAGAAAATAAACTGTCTGGAGGCCTCTGGAAGCTGGTTGTCTGGTGAAAACAGGAGGGGGAGGAGGAGAAGGAGTCAAATATGTCAGCAGAGATTGGGGGTCTTCTGAGCATGGGTGGGATACCTGCTTTATAGACTTTGAAAAAACTCTTTCAACAGCCTCAAAAGCCAAAACTGAAACTAGTCCTGAAGACATCCCTGTGGAATGTGAAGAGCTCAACAAGGGCAAGTCCTGAGACCCAATCTTGCTCAACTCCAAAGCATACACAACAGCTAAGCTGTAAAGTGCCAATGTCTGAAAGGGAGGGAAGGATCTGAGAGCCTTGGAGTTGATCTTGACTCCCCCAGGCACTGGTTCCAACCTTTTGGGTCTGGGAACCATTGCAGTCCAATGCTGTCAGAGTTGCCCAAAAGATACTGACAGAGTTGAAGATACCCTGATCCTCTGCATTGGCACAGGTAGTTGGAGGGTTGACTCGGTGAAGGAGAAACTAACAGAGAGGTGGAAGCTATGGTTGCTGGCTCCCCAACAGCAGGAGGTACAGGGAGGACATCTAACTGAATCTGGGTCTAGAAAAATCTCCTCATCATCCTGCCCATGTCAGCCTTGGACAGGCTCATTGATGACCCCATGGACCTTAGGTACGAATCCATCAGTTCTAGTGGCAGCCTAGAGAATGAATGAAAGGACCTCTCTTGGAGAAGGGAGTATCTGAGCTGAGGACTGATCAGCCCCAGAGAGAACCTGCCTATCACCAAAGGAGGAGGAGTGTGTAAAAAGATACCAATAGGTTCCAACAAAGGAGCTGGATCAAAAATTTCTGACAGCTTCAGCACCAGACATGATGGTCCCAAAAGGTCAGGGGACCTCTTCTGAGCCTCTTTTCCACAACGCTTCTCCAAAGACTTATCCTTAGATGAATCTTTATTTTTCCTTTTCTTTGCCACAAGAGAAGATGAAACATCAGAGTAATGGAGATGCTCCCGGGGTGGGGGTGAAGGAGTTGGGGAACCTGAACAGGTGACTGGGAGGACTGCCCATGCTTAGTAGAGCCTTTTCCTTCCTCCTTGCCATTGCTTTTTAAAATCGTATTTGATGACTATGCTGGTTGAATTACTTACTGAAAAAGGCAGCTGAGGCGGAAGTAAATTCCTACTTGCCTTAAAAACGTTGGGTCAGAAATTTTGTGTCACTCTTTGATTCAGTCTTCCCCCTTTCATCACACGTATTGAGCACCTCATCAGCAGAAGGTCTAAACAGGACTTCCTTGTCTAGGTAAGAAATGTAAATTTCACTTTAATAAAGCCAAGAAAATCATTTCATTACTGATCAGAAACAGCAGCTCTGAAGCGAGAATCAGCAACATCATAAACACACTTTCAAACATGCTTAGCAACATGATAAGCAGATATTAAAGAGACATTCCCAAAATATTCTACCTTAGAAGAAGGAAGGTTAACCTTTAACTTTTTCATGTTCTTAAAAGATAAAAGTAAAACGTTTAACATATGAGCTTGACAGTTTAGAATTTTGAAAAAAAAAACAGAAGAATGCACTAAAGACATGCATCTGGAGCGTTTCTCCCCAGGCCTCCTCTGAAAATGGGCTCTGTCTCAGTCAGACTTCCCAGTAAACAAATGCTAAATAAAAATAAATAAAATAAAACTTTCTTCCCCAACTTGTCAAAAGCTTTCTCATCCTTGTTAGAGAGAATGGGGTTAGCAGCATATATTTGTTTACCAGAATCAGTTTTGGAGTGATAAATCTCTACCACATTTGCTTTAAATTAGAAAACAAATACTTATGAGTGTGAGGTACCCTGTATAACCTGTCTGACCTCCTGGGGACAGGTGCTTGACTGTCAGGTAAACTAGAAGCAATGACAAAATACTGTCTAAATCAGCTGAAATAGCATGAACACCTTAAGACTTACACATACCCACTCTAACAAACCACAATGCATTTTCTGTGCAATAGGAATTTCATTCATTCAACTCCCACTAAAAAAACCCTTTCATCTTAGATAAAGTCTCAGAAAAAGAATAATCTTTCAAAGAGAACTCTGAAACAATACTTTACTTAGAATCAGAATGCTCGGAATTTGAAAAAAAAATCTCAAGTAGAGCCATCATTCTGCAATGCTATTTAGAAGTTGATATTTCTTTATCAATTAATTGGATGAAATAAAAAAGATTTCCTGATAATTATTGTCACGTGATGGTTAAAACAGACTCAGCTGTCAAATGAAGTACCTAGGTCACTCACTACATTTTGTTTTGTAGTGGAGTACTGTCTATGCAGTATGATGAGGGGGAGAAGTGCACTATCAAAAGTGATGATACTAGATTTTTTAGCATTTAGTTTCAGCCCATTTTATTACGCCTATAATTTACTAAGAAAAATTCATTCATGAGGGTTTGGGTGTCATAGAATGACTTAACATCAACCCTCAGTTTGCAGTCATCTGCAAAGTTTATTAGTCAGAGGTCTCTGGCTCTCTGTTTAGAAATATGAAAAGAGAGTAGCAAAATGGGGAGACCCCATCCCTGACCCCGAGGGACACTGCTGGTCACTTTCATACTTTCTGGTGAGGTACCTGCAACTCATACTGTTTCGGTTGTGTCAATCAGTCAGTTATCTGATGTTATAGGTTTATACTAGGCTAACTGCCTTTGTGGGTCATTTTAAGCCTAGCCAATTAGGCTATGTGAGGATCAAACCCTGCACCTTCTGTCTCCAAGGTAAACACCTTAATCATTATGCCATCCTCCCACCCTGTGGTGTAACAATTTTTAAAACATCTAGCTTTTTTATGTTGTCTGCATGGGGACTGTTGTTGAAGGCCTTAACCACATCAAGATAAAGCATGTGCAATGCATGGCCACCATCTACAGCTACCATAACAATTTTCAAGAAGTTTACTGGATTAAATTGGATCTACCCTTCACAAAGTTAAACTGTTGGGAGTCAAGTCTAATAAGATTCTTGATATTGCAGTGTATGAGGTAAGATATAATGCATTCTATGGCTTTGCAAATGATGCTTATCAGCCTGGGGGGTGGTATAATGGATAAGGTGTTTACCTCACAGTCATAAGGTGCAAGATTTTATTCTCACCTTTGAAAGGGAAATTGGCTAAGCTTAAAATGACCCAGAAGGGCAGTTAGCCTAGTATTTAGATATGTATCTATGAACCTATGATATTCTGATTTAAAATCAAAGTCAGAAAGAGAAGGAACTGTTTTTTTTTCTTGTCTGAAGAAGTAAGCAAGGAAAGGCAGAAATTAGTTTCTTAACAAATCCCAGCAAATCTTCTCTGTCCATAGAAATAAAAACAAGGGAAGGCAAGAGTTTCTCACAATGTTCACATTTCCTGGAAAATGACTGACCCCTAGTAGGCATATTTATCCCAAGTTCATTTTCTGTGTCCCAACCTTCACCCACCCCTACCTCTGAGACTGACAAGAGTGGTTTTCCTTTCCCTGCCAAGGACAGCCCTACCACCACAGAGGACATGGCTATCCCCTGGTTCTTGATGACAGTGTGTGCACCTCCAGGGGGACCATGGGGGAAAAATGAGTGCTCTGGGAGACTAAAAATGGCCACAGCAGCTTAGGGGCAACAGTGGCTAACCTGACATGAAAGAATCCCTGACAACTTTCTTCTTCCTGTAGATAGGGTGGAAAGTACAGCCATGGAGAGCAGTAACTATAGGTTAATGAGAATGAGACCCCAAAGACTGACAGCAAACCTTGAATGAGTTGGCAAAAGGTAAGGTAGAGAACAAGTGGTTTTGAGGTAAGTAAACTACTGCCAGTCACCCTACAAAGTGCAATATCCAGCTCCTGACACGCAACCTTAATAACCTTTAGGAAAATGTTGTCAAAAAATAGAAACTTTTATACAGAAAATTTGCTTAAGCATTCACACACCAATACTCCTGTATAAATGCAAAGATAATCCAAAAACATAAAATTTTAATGAGAAAAATACAAGTTTTCCTCAGAAATATAAAATTAGGGGAATGTTTCCCCAACAAAGGACTTATCTGCCCAGTCTTGAAGAATCACTAGCTGACCAACAGTTCCACAGGACCCGCCAAAGTACTATACTTTGGTGGCAAGAAAGATCTGGTTATTTTGGTTCTCTAACTGTCCCTTTCTATGGAGCTGCCTTGACAGAGGACATGGATGGTGCTATTTAGCTCTGAAAGCTGGGCAGTTAGAGTGTGTGTGTGTGGGGGGTAGGACAAATATAGCTTAGGCTACTGCAACAGTATTTATTTATTTATTTATTGACATTTGTTGACTAAGAAAGTCCACTGGGTCAGAAACCCATTTTCAGTGGAGGCCCGGGGAGAAAAGTTTCAGTTACAGATCAGAATTTTACAAGATAATATTTACAATCATAAAAGTGTACAAAAAGTTTTTATACAATTTCCTAGTGATAAAAAACACACAGAGTAGAACGTTTTATACAATCTGGTTAAGTGTTAGTAGTATACCTACAGTATTTTAACTGATGGAGAAAAGTCAACGAACTAATTTTGAACATCTGGTCACAGCCAGTAGTTAGCTGCAGGGTGCCAAAAAGAACACACACACACACACACACACACACACACACACACACACACACACACACACACACACACACACACACACACACACACACACACACTAAAAAAGTAAACCTGCTTTTATTTGTTAAAGTCGATCAGGAATCGTGTGATGGCCTCAATTAGCTCTCCCTTCACAGTCTCTCTATTTAGGTCTCTTTCTTCCTTTCCACACAACATCTTTCCTTGCCATGATCCGAATATGACATTTCTTCCATCCACTTGTTGGTATAAATCCCCATAAAATAATGTGGAAACCCCTCTTACCCCCCTTTTAGAATTAATTGCCCTTTTCATGCTGTACACTTTCTCCCCATCTCTATTCTATTGATATTTAATTTTCCACGTTATTATTCTTGTTTCTGTTTCATCTTTCACCTACCATCCTGCAACTCTCTGTATCATTTCAACCACTATTTGGGCTCTGCTAGCTTTTTTGTGGCTGTCCCTTTAGGCCAACTATCATATTGTTAAGTTCTTATCCCCTCCTGTCTGTTGCAGCTCTTTCATCTCTAACATCTGGTCTATGGCTGCTTACTTATCACCTCCTGCTACTGTTCCATTTGATCAGATTCTCCTTTCCCCCCTCCCACTCTGTCTGTCCTTCTTCCACCTTATCCTAGATAGTATCCTGCACCATTTCCCTTACTACCTTCCACAACCAGATCATCTTCTCCACTCTCCTCCAGTGTTCCAGATTCCATCTCCACCCCTTCTCTCCCTAACACTGGTGGTCCACTCCATCTTAACCATGGCATGATCTGATATATTCCTTTCTGTAATCCTTATTAACTCCACCTCCCAGTTGTCTCCCCACCCACCAACTCACACCTGGAAAATGTAAACCATCTGTCATCTGGTCTATTTTCCTATATAGTATCCATCAAATATAATCTATTAATTCCTTTTTTCAATGATTTCTGATTTCACCAGTGGAATTCTCTAACTCCAAACACTCTAGCTTTGTCACTTCATTAAAATCCCCTTCACTCAACTTAACAATATATATATTTACAGAAATAAGTTAGTTCTGTTTAACAAGAAATTGTTTAGAGGGTGATTGTAGATTACTACAGTTAACATATTCTGATTGATTACAGATGGGCTTAGGGTGGACTTGTTATCAAAGTTCTTGTTGAAAATACATATAAAGGGAAAAACGTTTTACGCCCTGAGTTACTGTTAATTGTGATGATGTTCTTAGCTTTTGTTTAACTTCTTACTAGACCATCCAGCATGGGAAGCCTACAATGATCTGCAAATGGTAAGACAAACATGTTTATGTCAGTACTGATGAGCAGCGCACATAAACCTTTAGTTTGTGATGCTGGTGTCAGTGCATTGCTGCACTGTCAGTATTAGTAGCACCACTGTTAGTTTGTTAGCTTATATTGGACTATAATGGTATTGGTGTTCAGTTTTTCCTGTGTTTGTTGCTTATTATGACAGGTGATCCTGAGACTTCTACTACCTGATGATGATGATGATGATGGGCAAACAGAGGCACAGTTAGGGGGTGCAGAGGTTGAATCTGACACTGAGGTTGACATTCCGTCAACATATTACCTCCCTTCTCCTTCACAATCTGTACAACTTGGTCTACATTCCTCCGTCTCATCCTCATTTGGCTCACAGAAGTAGCTCATACAATTTACCTTCTTTTCCTTATGTTCTTACTACCTGTCTCCTCTTACAATCTACCTGTACCATGCTTCTTCCATTTTGTCTCTAGTCCTGACCAGCATCCCCACTTCCCTCATTTTACCTTCATTAGTGCATCTTGCACTAAGCCAAGAATAATATTTTTTCTTAAATTTTCCAACCTCCCTCTTTTTTTACTTTCGGTGTTTGCAGAAATACATTTATCACTCCCCTGCCAGCAACTGGGTTACTTGCTCCCCAAAATTCAATATCACCCCACCACTATCTAGCCCCCACTTCATCCTGCCTGTCCTGGAACCAGGTCTACTTCCCCCCCCCCAGGTTTCTCCTCCTCACAGTCACCTTGATGTCAGTCACCTCCATCCTACCCTGCAAGAGGGCTGCTCAGTGGCTTACACACACACATCCCTCCCACACACACATCTCTCCACCTATCCTCCACACCCTCCATAACCTCCCAGTCTTTTTCTTTTCTGTCTACCCTCTTCCCTTCTTCTTCTCTCCTCCTTCCTTGACAAATGAAGTTGCCTATTATCAGATTATATATATTTAATTTGATAATAATATAATAGATACCTAATGTTCATGCATCAGCAAGGGTTCTTACTCTCCATAATATAATAAATCTAAGCACTCCATTCTATATGATGTGAAAACACATCATAACATTGCCCTGAATTCCATCATTATGATGTTTCCCATCCCCATGTACCTTTAATCACCCCAACAATTACTATGCATATCATATAATCCTGCAAATTTACAGCTGCCCCATTAACAATATAAATTGCAATGTATAGTTGTGATCTAATATTGTCCCTTTAAAATATGAATGCTCTTGTCATCAGGTTTAATACACCTAAACAAGTTTCACAAAGGATTTCTCCCCAGCTGTCTCTCATTTCCATTAGTTTTTACATAACTTCATCGCCACTCTTTAATCTATAACACATAAAAAATATATATATATTATATATGCACCCCATTCCAACAGTATTGCAGATAAAAACAAATATACCTTCAGTCTCTGACTTATTGGTTAATGTCCATTCTTGTGTTTTCCTTCTCTCAACCTAATTCTTCCCCTGTAGAATATGGCTTCAGTTCCTCCAACAGAAATGTCTATGCTACAGCTACATTTTTGAGACCTTTAACTCCCGACTGACACATTGGGAGTTATTTTCCACTAACCTGTCTTTTTCCAATCTTCTCACAAATGATTTTATCACACGTTAACCGTGACAAAAACAATGAGAAAGTGGGAAGAATGACAAATAAGAGCATTATCATTAAGCATTATGTTCTTGTCTCATTTATAACATAGTTAACATCATATACTTAGATGTGTGTTACCCTTCATTATAAAACCATCTTTAAGAATATATGACCCAACTATTTATCAGGCCATTATCTTGCAGCTTCTATCCTTATATATATATATATATATATATATATATATATATATATATATATATTTACTATCAATAAGTCGAAAGTTAAAATAAAATGTGTACGTATTAGCGAAGTGTTTCGCCGAACGTACACATTTCCATATGTACCTAATGTCGGAAACATCTGTTAATTGTCAAAAATGTCACTCGCGACATTTTCGACAATCAACAGCACTCCCACCCTTCCCTTAACTTCCTACCTAACTAGCCTAAACTCACATTTATGCAGGGGCAAGCCCCTGCACTCTGAGGGGCTGCCCACACCCCCCTAACTTAATATTCCAACTCTGAGATCGCACTACAGTGAGGAAAGGGATGTATTTCCTTAACCGCACTGTACTGCGATCCTCTTACATGAGCGAACATTATAATTGCGAATGCACAGTCCATTCGCAATAATAACGTTCGTTCACATAACCTGCCAAACTATGAAGTATTCGTGATAGTAAACCATATGTGTATATATAGTAAACCATATATATGTATTTATATCTATATATATGTATTATAGGATCTCCTTTTCCGTCTGCCTGGTCTGCATATGCTCCTCTGTTCTTCTTGGCCCATTTATGCATGGCTGTTTCACATGTCTTTTCTCCAATTTTTTTCTTTGAATTCCCTGGTGCTGCCTGACACTTCTCAACCAAAAAAAACATTGGTTGTTGATCCTCATTTTTTAATATCTTTGCTCGATTAACTCCTTGCCCTTCAGAGTTTCTTATACTTCCAGTCTTTGTTACCATGTTTGACAGCACATTCATACCACTGCACCTGACTACTTTTCAGGACACCTCTGTAAATATCAATATGAATATGAACTTATTCCCACACCAGGTGATTGAATTCCTGACATTGCAGTACAGCATTAGGACTCTGCCGCCTTCATGAATATGTCATCCTTTGGATGACATGTTAAATCAAACTTTTTTTTGCTTGAGTTGGTGGTAGCTCAGGTGCATGTTAAAGAACCCAAGACACCTATCAAAAAAGTTGGTGTCCTTTATTTAACACAACAGAAAACATTATTTACATATTTACACAATGTACATATTTACAGGTACATAAATACACATTACTATTTGTTTTACTGTTTATCATTTTTTCTTATAACATCCTGATTATTCTTCTTCCATAACTGACCCCCCACTCCTTCTTCCACAGCTGTAATCTAATTTTTCACAATATATTTGGCAAAATCCATTTCCCATTAAACAAAATTTCATTCAGTCTTTCACTCCAAATAACCCATATTACATAAAATAAATTTTATCTACCCTTCTCATATATGCAGTCTTCTTATTCTTATAATAGCCTTGCATAATCATATTCAAATCTATACTGTTTATGCCATTAATATTCCGAAAAAAATTCTTCACACAACCTTTCCCCAGAGTTTCACAACTCTTTTACAGTTCAAAAAAAAACATGCTGTGTTGTCTCTTCCTCCCTACAAAATAAGCACACTATTTCCACTTTCTTTTTATAGGGCATATTTCCCTTTACTGGTACCTTGTTTATTACCAGTCTTCATAGGGAATTTTTGCACAGTACTATCTTGCCACACCACTTTTTCCCTTACTTTAATGGCTTTAATAACTTCTGATAAGTTTTCCATTGGATTTACATAAAAATATTATTTTGTTATATTATTATACTAAATCCTTATGTCTTTTTCTAGATCATCAATTTTTATTTTCCATGTTTGCATTTTTCTCGATCATTTTTAATTTCTTCATTTACATATTCATTTTATATTTGTCTTATTTTCATCTCCCAGATTTTTTGTGCTTATATTTAAACATTCTTATTATTAAACGTTCATTCTCTTCCATCACTTACTTTAATATGTTATGCAAGTTTAATGAAGCAGAATAAACTACTGGATTTAGTAACTCCAATCCCCATTCATCTTTCCTCATATACAGCATGCCTCCTTTCACTTGGCTTAATCTTGAACCCTATATGAAAGAAAATGTCGGTTGTACAATTTCCTTTTTATATTTTTCTGGGATCATATAAACATTTGACATATATGCTATTTTTCCCATTAAAACAGAATTCATCAGATAAACCTTTTTCCTGAATGCTAATATATTCATCCTCCACAGAAGACATTTTCTTTCATTCCTTTTATCAGTCCCTCCCATTGCATCATAACTACATTATTTTCCCCAAATTTTATTCCTAGCAAAACATTTCATTTATTGAAAAATACACACCCTCAGTTTTCACCACATCACTCAAACCCTTACTTTTATATTTATTCAGGATCATTCCCATTTTCTTTAAACATCCATTCAGATAACCCACTTCCCTCATCCATAGTTTTGTTCTTAGCAATTACAACTACATGTTCTGTGTATGTCAGAACTACTGGAATCACCCCCTCCTTTTTTATCACATATCTAGCATCTTTCATTTTATAAACTACTTTACTCACTATACATTTTCCCATACTTTTTCTGTTCCTTTCTTACATCATCCTGACATTGAAAAAAAGCACTTTTTATAGTCCTTTTTAAATTCAATCCACCATTCACACCAGTTTTTTATAGATGTCCTTCATGGTTATATGATGCTTCCATAATTGCAATAATTCCCACTCTCCAATTGCATCCCATAATTTCTCATTTATTGTTTTTATTCCCTTTACTGTTTTGGGTGGCCATGGTGGTGCAGCGGTTAGCGTTGCCGCCTTACAGCCAAAGGTTCTCCAGTTCGATCTTCGGCTGAGGTGCCTTTTGTGTGGAGTCTGCATGTCCTCCCTGTGGTTGCGTGGGATTCCTCTGGGTGCTCCAGTTTCCTCCCACATCCCAAAGACATGCTGTAGGTGGATTGGACACACTAAATTGGCCCTAGGTGTGAGTGCGTGCATGTGTGTGCCTTCTGTGGAAGGTTGGGCACCGGGCTGGCAACTCAACACTGTAAAACTCCACTGCCAATCATGAGCTGACAGTGATCTGCTGTAGCAATCCCTAACCAGGAAAAAGCCAAAAGAAGAAGATTCCCTTTACTGTTTTAATATGCTCCCTTTATTACATCACCTCCATCCATATTGATAAATTATCTGAGAAACCTGTCACAACTATATCACCACCTGCTATACCCAAGCCTTCTGATAATATAAAATAATCAGTTTCATATCCAAGTACTCCCCTTCTATAAGTATATTGACTTTTGTTACACACAGCTGATTTACCACATTTTATCAATTCTTGTATTTTTACGTATTTCCCTTTCTTTTTACATTTTCCCCTTATATCACAAAGTCCCCAGCAATTACAATTTTATGTTCACCACATAGCCTAATATTTGATGAAACAGAGTATCTCGTTCTTTGCTACTTACATATGCTTATAATGCTATAATTCTATAAACATCTACATTCCACCTCACATCCACAACAGTTAACCTTCTCATCCTTACCAATGTTACATCTAGTATTTTCAATGCTTTTTCTACACAGCACAGTCACTCCAGAATATTTACTTCCTAAGTGCCAGATTATACTTTCACCCCAGAATTTTTCTGTTTGCATTCTTTTTCATTTGTCTAGACTCAACATTCTCTAGCAGAATAATATTCATATCACATCTAACACAACATTTCAGTATCCCTGTCCTTCTTACAGTGTCAATAACACTGTTTACATTTAAAGTACTCTAAAATTGTTGTTTTTCTTTCTCTTTATGTTTAGGGGAAATATTTTTAAATTTTCATTTTCTTTTTTGTGAATTGATTTTTTTCAAGTAGTTAATTTACTAGTTTAAAAGAAACAAAATACTGCAAGCTTCTGCACAAAAACCAACCAGTAAAAACAAAAGTGCAGATAGGAAATTCCGGTTGAATTGTACCAGTTTTATTACAAGTCCAGAAACACGAAGACACACAATATCACAGCAACATGAACGCCAATTAATATCCACAAGCGTTTTCGTCTTGTATTAAAGACTTCATCAGATGAATGACAAATCCATTAGTGACCTGTTAAATATAGTTCCATTAATTAAATAGTTCCATTAATTAAATAATCAATTAATCAGTTGCTAGTGTCCTCTCCAGCTCAACTGGTGAACCTGGGAATATTGAGGCAATGTTACAACTGCCTCATGTACACAGACAATCCTCTCCTTCTCCCACAAAACACAAATACATGCGAGAGATGCAACTATACGGCCAAACTGGAGGCTGAGCTCTCTCAACATAGGACTGGCAAGACCAGACAGGAGGAGAAGGTAACCACACACAATACATACCCAGTCACACATGGTACCATCACAACTTCAAATCATACACATACTCACACAAAGACATACTCGAGGCTCTGATCAAAAATTTACCAAAACAGCAGAGGCCACCAAAGCAGACGCCCAAACAACTACCACCTCACGACCCAACACATGCAACACATAGACCACACAGTCAGAGTGTCAAACAGTCACAGCCCTTAAGGCCAAACAAAATGCCAGACACACTTGTCATTGGTGATTCCATAGTCAGACACACTGACGCCCGCTCAGCAGACTGAGTAAAGAGAAGGCCACAGTAAGCTGCCTGTCAGGCGCTAGAATCCGCCACATAATGCAAGCACTCAGGTCTCCCAACAGCAGGTACACGCAGTGCGACTCAGTCATTGTCCACGCTGGTGTCAACGACCTGAGGCGTACCTCCTGGACTACATGAAAAGGGACATCGAGGAGCTCTCTGATTATGTAGCCCAGGCAGGTATGACCCTGACCTTGAGCAGTATCCTACCTTCACCTAGAATGATGCCACAATACAGTGATAAGATGCTCAGTTTTAATCATTGGCTTAAATTCTGGTGTCATTCAAAGGGGATCCAATGTCTGTCTGCCTGGGATGACATGCTGGACAAGCCACGCTTCAAGGGACGGCTTGCACCTATCACCCTGGGCTTCGGATATTGGCAAAGGCTCTTGCCACCCCCATAGTGCCTTTTTAGGCAAGGCTCAAATTCTAAACCTACCACCCTAGAACACCAAAAGGAAAAAAACTAAGGGCAATGCTGCTCAATGCCAGAAGTCTCAATCTCAAGATGCACGCACTCGAGGCCCTTCTCAATATGGAGAACATCGATGTCTGTGCTGTGACAGAAACCTGGTTCAAGGCTCCTGAGAGCACCCCAGCACTAACAGGTTTCACCTCATATCATGTTCCGCCCCAAAATCCGGACAACACCAAGAAAGGAGGGGTGTCCATATTCATAAAGGACACCCACACCTCAAGGTTGGTGGCAACGCATGATGCATCGGAGACCATCCAGGTGCAATTAACCATAGGCAAGACTGCTCTGCAATTTGTAGCATGTTACAGGCCACCCTCTCAAACTCAGGAACCTCACATGGCCTTCCTGAAAACATTGGAGGGATAAATGTATCTCCAAACACCATCATACTAGGTGACTTTAACTACCCTAATATAGACTGGGAACACTACTCAAGCCCGAACACTCTAACCCAAAGATTCCTGGAGTTCATAAACTCAAATGCCATGGAACAACTAGTCACCATCCCACAAGAGGAGAAAACATACTTGATCTCATCATCACGAACATGGGATCAAAATGTTCAACACCGAAGTATACCCCTCACTGGTGAGATCAGATCATAAACTAATCTCGCTGGAGGTCCTCATCCCGCCCACCTGAAACAAAAAGACCACAGTGAAAAACTTCTCAAAAGCCGATTTCACACTTCTAAAAACTAGTGTGGTCTCCTTTAAGGCCCCTGAGCCAGTGGTAAACATTACTCAAACCGCTGAATCACTTACAAATGCCTTCTACCAGCACCTACAGGACTGCATGGATCAGGCAATCCCAAACAAAACTAAGACTCTCTGTACCAAAGGCAAGCGTCCAGTCTGGTGGACCCCAGCCATAAACAAGCTCTACAACAAAAGGAGGAAGCTACTACAAGATAGAGCAAAATCCTTGAAAGGTAAGACACCTTTGATCATTATAAGTAAAAACTAAGAGCTCTCATAAAATCATCCAAGGCAAATTTTGAGAGAAAAATCGCCAAGGACTCTAAAGAGAATCATAAGGCCTTCTTTAGCTATGTTAGAAACCTAGGAGGAAACTCCCAGATATGCTCAGAATTAGTTCAAAATGATGTGAAAATTACTGAACCTACACACATTGCCAACATACTGGCTGACAGGTTCAGTGCAAACTTCTCCCCGCCCCCAAAAGGAGAGATATCTATTCCAGAGGATTGTAGCCCCCAAACATCTCCAACGCCCAGGTGAGAACTGCCCTCACTAAGGCAAAAACAGAGCATCCATGGGACCGGATGGTGTCCCCGGCTGTGTGCTTCATGAACTCAATGAGGAATTAAACCCACAGTTAGGACAGCTGTTTAATCTTAGCCTCACCTCAGGATACGTCCCCAAGGAGTGGCGCACGGCGACTGTGGTCCCACTTCATAAGGGCGGTGCCTCCACAGACCCTGGAAATTACCGCCCCATTAGCTTGACAAGCCTTATCTGCAAAGCCATGGAGAGGATCATAATGGAACTCATTAATAAAGACATAGGGAACTTGCAGACTTTGGATCCAACTCAGTTTGGCTTTGTCAAAGGCAGATCCTGCCTCTTAAACTTGGTTGACTTTTTCGAGACAGTCACCAAGGCCATTGATGAGGGAAAGGCAGTCCATACAGCCTACCTCGACCTGGCAAAGGCCTTTGACACAATACCCCACTCAGGTATCATCGAAAAACTCATCAGCTTGAATGTAAACCCATACATCACAAGATGGGTTGCAAACTGGCTAAGTGACAGAACCCACAGGGTCAGAGTTGCTGGAGCCATGTCAGACTCAAATACTGTCACAAGTGGTGTCCCACAGGGCTCAGTCCTGGGTCCACTCTTGTTCGGCATCTACTTTTCTGAAGTACAAGCAAACACAGGAGGGTTATGGCTGACAAAGTTTGCAGATGACTGCAAACTGGGCCATAGTCGAAAACACATCTGACACAGATATCCTCCAGAAGGGCCTCACAGAAATGGATAACTGGTGCCAGAGCCATGGCCTGAAGTTAAACGCCAAAAAATGCATAGTCATACCCTTTGGGAAAAACAAGGCTACCCCTAGCTACCATATAGGTGGCAATCCACTGAGCACAGAAAAGTCATCAGAGATCTGGGGACCCAGGTTGACAGTAGCCTTTCGTTTGACACTCATGTTGCTAAAGTAGTTAGGAAAACCTTCTATATCACCCACCTGATCATGAAGGGATTCACATCTAGATCAAGGGAGGTCATCGTCCCCTGTACTCATCACTTATTAGACCTATGATTGAGTACAATGCCCGTTCGAATGTATCTGACCAGACACCTGCTGCAGCTTGAAAGGCCCCAAAAGTTCCTCACCAAAAGGATAAAGGGTCTCAAAATATGTCTTATGCTGCCCGACTGAAAGAACTCCAGCTCTATTCAGTCTCATACCACTTGCTCAGAGGTGACCTGTGCCTGACATATAAGGCCATGTCAAACCCAGATTTGATGAATATGCTTCACCTCAAAAATCTAGATCCCTCAGAACCACAAGGGCGGGAGACTTAAACCTTGACACGGTTATAAATAGAACGTGCTGGAGGGACAGATTCATCACCCAGAGACTCCCTATGCTGTGGAACAAAATCCCGGTACATGTGAGGCAGAGCACCTCTCTGGTCTTGTTCAAGAGGAATCTTGACCAATGGATGGGAGATTGCAGATATACCCCAGGGATTACTTCAGCGTCACTGCTTTACAGAGGCACAGCAAAATGATAGGCATAGTTTTTATTCAAACTAAAGGGGTGGTGAAAGCCACATAACTATGGGCTAGGCTTATAAATGCCCTTGGGCAGATAGCCTAGTATGAACCTATGAACCTATGAACCTAATCAAATAAAATTAATTAAAAACACTTAAAACCAAATTCTCATTGATAGTTATTATAAAATCATTCAGTATGTATATCAATTGTAAATTATAAATTACGCTAAAAATTCATTACAGATTATATATAAGTACCCTATTACCATTTTAAAAAATTCATTTAATATATTAAAAAATGTAATAAAAAATAAATAAAAATGAATTTCATTCTGCATCCAGCCCCATTGTCTCTCATTTGATTACTGTCATCTCATGGCAAATCTAGGTAGTGCCTGTTTCATCTTTACAATTTGGCAGACCTTAATTTTAATAAAGGTTTGATCGAAATAAATTCATTTAAACCAGGGGGGTGGTCTGCTTGTAGGGATACCTGCCACCATAATTCCCTAAATTCTATTGTGTCTTCCCAAGGACCACCTCTAATATTGGTTTTAATTTGTTCCAAAACCATGAATCCAAAAGCAGCTTCTGGACAATTTTTAAAGTGCTTAAAAAGTGCATTAGTTTCTTTATTGACTGAAATTTCATATATGTGCTCGTATATCCTTCTCTTGAGCATTCTTTCAGTTTTTCCAATATAAAAGGAACCACATTTTTTACAGACTGCTAAATAAATTATTCCTCTGGAATCACAATTGTGATAATCAGTACTATAAACCCATCTTCTTCTACTTTCCAAATAGTATTTATCTATATTAAGAATATAAGGGCATTGTTTGCATCAGCCACATTTAAAGGTACCTTTTCTTCCTTTATTTTGTGGCCCTCCTGCTTATTTTCAACATACCTTTCATGTTAATTGAATTTTTATAGGTAATCTTCTGTGGTATGGTCTTCACAATATCTAAGTCAGTGATGGCTGTAAAAGTTCGCCACTCCTTTAAAAATACCTTTTTTACAAAGTTATTAATACCATTATATTCCAAAATTAAATTAAGTCCATAATTTTCACCATTTGTCTCTTTATTTGGTTCAAGGGTTTTTCCTTTGTTAATGGGTTAAAATTTAGTTAACCTCCCTTCCTCTACGTCTTTTCTTATGTGACTTACAAAATCAAATGGGTAGCCTCTTTCTAAAAACATGCTTTGTAATAAATCACATTCAATAATAAAATCTTGATTAAAACTAGTCATTCTGCTGCCTCTTACAAACTGTCCCTTGACTATATTTTTCTTACAGTGTTTTGGATGTGCACTTTCATAATGTAAGAAGGAATTGCAGAATGTAGGTTTCCTATATACTCTACTTTCAAAATGCATGTCTTTCTTATAAATTTCTATATCTAAATAAATTAAATTATAATCAGAAATTTTATGTGTAAATTTTAAAAACTTGGTTGTATTGTTAATATACACCATAAAATCATTCAACTTGTCTATTCCTGCTGTCCAAAAAATTGCTATATCATCAAGGAATCTACGATATAATGTCCAACAATTGTTGAATACAGAATTAAAAATATATTTCTCTTCCCATTTGATAAGAACCAGATTGGCATAGGTAGGGGTACAGGCAGCTCCCATAGCTACCCCTTGTGTTTGTTGATAAAATCCTACATTGAAAAACAGAAAATTATTCTTTAAAATAAGATCCATTAACCAAATACTAACTAGTTTTTCATTTTGCGTTAAGGTATTATCTTCATATATAATTTCTTCCAGCATTTCCATCCCTTCTTTGTGTGGTATTGAGGAAAATAGATCTATAATGTCTATAGTAACAAATAACAGGTTTTCGTGGTTTAATTCATCTGATACTTCTTTTAACAAGTCCCAGGAATCCCTTAAAACTGTTTTTTTAGATGTCCAAAGTTTCTTGAGCTTATTATCTACATATTTTGCCAAAGGATATGTTTTGGACCCTTCTGCTGCCACAATTGGTCTAAAAGGAGGGTCTGTTTCACATTTATGTATTTTAATTGTAGGTATTTTTGGTTTCCCTACCTTCAAGTATTTATAAGTTCCTTGGTCAATTAATCCATCATAAAACATTTCATTAATACTAATATCTATTTTGTTGTATGCTATATTAGTCTCATTAAGGGAAACATTGGTGTATCTATTATCGTCCCATAGGAGGGTGTGCATTTTGGTCTCATATAATATGTTATCCATAAATACAACCCCACCCCCTTTATCTGGTTTCATGACTCTAAGATTAGAGTCACTTTTTATTTCATACAGAATTTGTTTTTCTTCCTTACTTATGTTTTCTTTAAAACCTATTTTGCTATATTCTATTCTTATTTCCATTTCTAAAACCTTTTCAAGATTTTTCAGTTGGGGATGTATTGGGGGGGTTAAAAATACTTTTCCTCTTTAATTCTCCCCCATCTCTCTCTTGATTATTGGAAAACAAGATATTTAGGTTAACTTTCCTCAAAAAATGTTTAATGTCCAATAAACTTCTAGTAACATCTCCTTTTTTATAAGGAATAAATTTAAAACCTTTTGAAAATAGTAAAAAATGTTCCTTTCTAATTTCTACATTACTAAAGTTATATATAGTGTGAAATTATTAGAAGTATACTTATTTCTATCCCCCACAACATCTATGCTGTTAATGGGGGGGTGGTCTGGGTGGTGATTCCTTAAAATCTCCCCCTTCCCCTCCCCATTCTCCCCCCCCCCATTCCTCTGAAAATTTGTTTCATGGGTGTTGTTCCTATTCAAAAATCTCTCTGATCTACGGAGAGGGGGGTAATCTCTGTCATAGTTATGTACTACTTCATGTAAGGGTAATTCATTCATTTCATTTTATGGTGTATATTAACAATACAACCAAGTTTTTAAAATTTACACATAACATTTCTGATTATAATTTAATTTATTTAGATATAGAAATTTATAAGAAAGACATGCATTTTGAAAGTAGAGTATATAGGAAACCTACATTCTGCAATTCCTTCTTACATTATGAAAGTGCACATCCAAAACACTGTAAGAAAAATATAGTCAAGGGACAGTTTGTAAGAGGCAGCAGAATGACTAGTTTTAATCAAGATTTTATTATTGAATGTGATTTATTACAAAGCATGTCTTTAGAAAGTGGCTACCCATTTGATTTTGTAAGTCACATAAGAAAAGACGTAGAGGAAGGGAGGTTAACTAAATTTCAACCCATTATAAATAACAAAGGGAAAACCCTTGAACCAAATAAAGAGACAAATGGTGAAAATTATGGACTTAATTTAATTTTGGAATATAATGGTATTAATAACTTTGTAAAAAAGGTATTTTTAAAGGAGTGGTGAACTTTTACAGCCATCACTGACTTAGATATTGTGAAGACCATACCACAGAAGATTACCTATAAAAATTCAATTAACATGAAAGGTATGTTGGAAAATAAGCAGGGAGGGCCACAAAATAAAGGAAGAAAAGGTACCTTTAAATGTGCGATGCAAACAATGCCCTTATATTCTTAATATAGATAAATACTATTTGGAAAGTAGAAGAAGATGGGTTTATAGTACTGATTATTACAATTGTGATTCCAGAGGAATAATTTATTTAGCAGTGTGTAAAAAAATGTGTTTCCTTTTATATTGGAAAAACTGAAAGAATGCTCAAGAGAAGGATATATGAGCACATATATGAAATTTCAGTCAATAAAGAAACTAATGCACTTTTTAAGCACTTTAAAAATTGTCCAGCAGCTGCTTTTGGATTCATGGTTTTGGAACAAATTAAAACCAATATTAGAGGTGGTCCTTGGGAAGACACGATAGAATTTAGGGAATTATGGTGGCAGGTATCCCTACAAGCAGACCACCCCCCTGGTTTAAATGAATTTATTTTCATCAAACCTTTATTAAAATTAAGGTCTGCCAAATTGTAAAGATGAAACAGGCACTACCTAGATTCGCCATGAGATGGCAGTAATCAATTGAGAGACAATGGGGCTGGATGCAGAATGAAATTCATTTTTATTTATTTTTTATTACATTTTTTAATATATTAAATGAATTTTTTAAAATGGTAATAGGGTACTTATATATAATCTGTAATGAATTGTTAGCGTAATTTATAATTTACAATTGATATACATACTGAATGATTTTATAATAACTATCAATGAGAATTTGGTTTTAAGTGTTTTTAATTCATTTTATTTGATTAATTGATTATTTAATTAATGGAACTATATTTAACAGGTCACTAATGGATTTGTCATTCATATGATGAAGTCTTTAATACAAGATGAAAACTTTTTGTGGATTAATTGGCGTTCATGTTGCTGTGATATTGTGTGTCTTCGTGTTTCTGGACTTGTAATAAAACTGGTACGATTCAACCGGAATTTCCTATCTGCACTTTTGTTTTTACTAATTTACTAGTTTATGACAGATGTCTTTAAATAGAAATGGGGATCCTGTATGAGGTTACATAAGAGATACTAGCAACAGCCTGCTCAGCAATCCACAAGAAATCAAAGTCAGATGCAAGAGGTACTTCCAGAAGCTTCTGAAGGAATAAATTCCCACATAAATGCACTGCCTCAGTCACAGCCTATGATTAAAGAAGAGGAGGAGCCCACCTTAGAAGTTAGAACAGCACAAATGAAAATGAAATCTGGGAAAGCAGCATGCTCAGATGAGGTCACTACAGATATGATCAAGATGTTGGGCGAGTTAGGGGAGAAATGGCTTCTGATCATAGTCATAGTAGTATGGATAGAAAGGAATCCCAGATGATACTAGTGCCAGTGTATAAGAAATAAGGGGACATCCACAACTGTGTACAGTATAGAGATATCCTGTCATACTACATGAAGGTTTTTGAGAGGGTGACTGATAAATAAATACGCAGGTAGTAGAAAGTAAGTTGGGAGATGAGCAGTTCAGATTCAGGTCAGGATGCAGCATAACTGACCCAATGTTTGCAGTGAGACAGATAGTTGAGAAGAAGCTAGAGATGAGGAAAGAGTCCAACTGGGCATTCCTAGTCTTGGAGAAAGCATATGACAAGGTCCCAAGAAAGCTGATTTGGGCAGTTCCATGGTGATTCAAAGTTCCAGAAACAGTGGTAGAATTAGTGCAGCTATGTACAAGGATCCCAGTGACTAAAGTACGAGCAGTGTTCAGTCTCACAGAAGGGTTCCCTATGGGAATGGATGTGCATTAGTGGCTGAGCCGACTGCTGTTCATCATCAGTGGCTGAGCCCATGGCCGGTCATACTAGTGATGGACTATATTAGCAAACAGTTTGGAGATGACAGAGCAGCAAAGTTACTGAATGCAGACAATGTGGTACTACAGGCAGATGTTGAGCAAGAACTTCAGCAAAGGATGTGGGAATGGAAAGCAAAACTGGAGGCACGTGGCATGAAACTGAGTACAGATAAGACAGTGGTAATAGCAGGAAATGGGGGAAATCAGAAGAAGCTGAGAACTGAGATAGAAATTAACACAGTGGAACAGGTTAACAGCTTCAAGTTTCTTGGAGGGTTGTCTTACGAGAAGATAACTCTGAATGAGGGGAAGTCAAAGCTAGAATCAGAGGAACAGCAGCCATCTGGCATAGAGTGTCAGGGTAAATGCCAAAGAAGCTGCACAGTGAGGTGTACAAAACAGTGGTGTGTCCAGCACTACGTTTGTTACAGAATCTTGGGCAGTAAAGACAGAGCAGTTGAGAAAGCTAGAGGTGATGGAGATGAAGTGCCTGAGATGGGTAGTAGGATGCACACTGTGACAGAGATAAAGAAATGAGGACATAAAGCAGAAGCCAAAGTAGCTCCAGTTACAGAGAACATCAAGGAGAACATGTTGCAGTGATTCTGGCATATGTGTAGAAAAGCAGAAGACAGTCTGGTGAAGAAGATTTGACACAGACAGGAAAAAGACAAGAGGAAGCAAGAGCATCCAGGAAGGAGGTGGATGGATTGTGTGAGGGAAGACCTGTGACAGTCAGGCATAAGTGTTGAAGAGGTAGGAGAGTGGCATTATATAGAGAGAGATGGTGATAGTTGGCACAACACACCAGCCACATGTAGAAAAAGAGGGTTGATGATGATGAAGATGATGATGTTGACAATGATGATGTCACATAGATGAGGTTTGTACTAGAAGGAGTAGGGTTTACTTAGACTGAGGTTTGTACTGGTAGTTGTTGAGAGGTAATGTCATAAATTAATTTAAATTTGTGTCAGTTCAAATTATGGTATGTGATGAATTAGGGAGATATTATACTCAATGTGTTTGACACATTTCCACCATTGCTTTGGATGGGTTAGGTCAACTGATTAGGTGTCTCTTAAGAATGCTGATTTAACAGCAATGGTAACTAGCTTTACACTGGATTTATGGGTGTAATACTGAATGGATTTGGCTGTACTGCTAGAAAGGTCACTATTCTAGGCTTGCCATGCTTCATCCCTTTCTTTTAGTTACATTTTAAAGTAGGGATCAACTAGAAGAAATGTGTATTTTTCTTAGTTGTTTGAGTGTATATTGGATATGTCTGTCTTGTACAGGTGATAAAGGTTGTGAGGATATAAGACATTGTTATCTTTGCTAGCATGGCTGACTGCAGTTGTGTAAATACTTGTAAATAATTGTCAATTACCCTGTGTTATGTATACCAGCATGACTAGCTATAATTTTGTAAATTAGTTTATGTTTTTTGATTGTTTCTTTGATTTGTGTAAGACATTTGAATAAAACAGTGTTCTTCTGGCTGACCAAATGTACATGTCTTTTAAAAAGAATTCTGAATGCAGGTTATTCTGGTCAGCTGACCTAGAGTGATGTCATCATGTGCCAGAGCTGAAAGGAATGGAATCTCCACAGCAGCTGTTTTTGTTTAATTTTCAAAGGTCTGAAATGAAGCAGTAGGATTTTCTAACAGTTTTCTGTGTCTTTTAAAAGATTCTGCTATAAAAAGCAAATGCTGAGACAGTTGATGGCAGTTGATTCATCAGTTTTTCAGTAGTCAGTGGTTTTTTTCAAGATCAATATTTATCACGCAGAGTTTTTCAGAGCTGTTCAGCAGAAATAATAGGATTTGCTATTTGGTTGTTGTGGACCAGACAACAGCTTGAAGAGTGGACATATATTCTTATCTTGCCCAGCAGAAGTAAGAGTATCATCTTGCCTTGCTGACTTAATGAGATTAGACAGGGACAGTTAATCTTTAGACAGGAAACTACAGTCAGATAGTTAAGGGTTTTCTTCAATCAGTGTGAAACCTATCCTTCAGTGTTATTTTCATAATTCCTGCATGTGAAAATTTGTGGTTCATTGAAATCAGTTATTCAGTGTATATACATTTTAAATAATTTTTATTTATTAAATATTTTACTACCTTTTATTGTTGCTGTTTACTGAGAAAGTACTATTAGTAACCTGAGAGTGTTTATGTTTATTGAGACAACACCAGGGCCACTCCGAAAAGCCTTACTGCTTGGATTTACATGCTACCTTACATATCAAGATTTATTTTACCCAGTATAATTGAACACCCTTTTTGAAGGGTATTGGGGTATTCTGAATGGTAGCAGCTGTTACTGTGTAATTTAGGAAAGAGGAAATAGCAGGACAATCTGTGCCAGCCTTTCCCAAGAGTGTTTGTATGTGTGAATATCAAATATTTAAGAGTGAGTGTATCAAATACCTCGAGCTTGGACACAGTGCTCTGCAGTGGTTAGAGTGAAGACTCATTTGGGGACCTGGATTGAAGAATATAGTTCATTCCCAGGTTTGGAGCCTGTTCTCAGTGTACCCTTTGGGGAAATTGTGTATTCTATCCTTGCTTTCAGTGACATTCCCTTCTGAAGACAGTGGTGAGGATTGAGGCTCCTTAGTTACTGCCCCAGGTTTAAGTAGGGGAGTCGTCACAAAGGATTATAAAAACAAGATGTGTCAAAAACTGGGTTTTGATCCTAATATACAGGAGTTCAATTTAGCATATAGAGTACATATAGCAGTGTGGACTATACTGATTCTGGGCTAAATCTCAAATATGACATACCTACAGCTAGTTTCTGAGTTTTAAATGAAGACTTGACTAAAATGGGGGAGTAGTCAGTAATTACATCTGTCAGGATAATTTACTTAAACTTTCAGGTACATTAATGATGACACTATCTAGCAGTGAGCCTTTGTCGGTATTTGGTTTAGGTCTTGTTGGCATGGATGCGATCTAAGAAAGATTTTGACAGGCAAGGATTCTATGTAGTTGGGTTTTGTGATTAGCTAATCAGTTCATATTAATGTCACCTCCCCTACACCAACTTACTAATGCATGCTAACCCTAGCCCTGCCCTTAACCCTAACTTTAATCCGGCACCTTAGCTTAGAAAAACCCTTTCCATAGCCCTATCACTACAAAAGGAAGGCTCATACACAGAAGCACACACAAACAACCAAAAATAACCAGTTCCACTATAAAACATCAACTTCCTGAAAGTTTACACTTCAATACAATGAAAAAAATGCCCAAAAAACAAAAGGGCAGAAAACTCCTTTTTTATTTTTTTGCAGGGGGGAAACCCCCTATATACCACAAAGTTCTATATACCAACTGCATGGGCACATCTCCTTTGAAGAAGTAAGAACTCTTTTTACAAACAAAATTATTGCTGGTGCACAACTATAAACTGCAACAGCAATGATTTCCATTTGAGAAAAGCATTTGGCTTTATGCTGTTCAACTTCTTTTTCTGCAAGTTACTGATGCTTAGGAAATTTCTCCTGAAGACAGTCTAGGGTAGCCAAAAATCCACAACATGAAAGCTATCACTCTATCTAACCCTTACTCTAGCCGGCCAGTACTCCTACAAACACACACACACCCAACACTAATCCACTTACCTCTGTCTACATTCCAAACTGCACACATTTATTATTGTGTACATTCCGAACTGTCCGAACTGTTTGATACCTCAGTTCTGTCGACATTCTGAACAGATGACATTTTTAACTGCGCACAGACACACACACACACACACACACACACACACACACACACACACATATATATATATATATATATATATATATATATATATATACGTGTGTGTGTGTGTATATGGTTCCACTTCATAAAATCGAATTACTGAAAACATACATATATATATATATATATATATATATGGTTTCACTTCATAATCTCAAAATGCTGAAATACCAAGTTTCAGCATTCCGAGACCATGAAGCCGAACCATTCACAATACTGAAGCCCACAATCACAAATCACACAATCATGAACATACACACACCATACACCACATAACACACACACCATCCCACCCACAGCACATAAACCACACAACCCTACACTACATATAAGCAGGGTGGCAAGCCCCCATGCAATCCCCCAATGTGAGGGGCTGGGCCCCCCCCCTACTTATATAAACCAACTCCAAGATCGCACATAACATAAAAAAAATCTCACACCATGGCTTTCTCCACTCGCTCGCACACAAATATACATCACACATATATAAACACCAACAAATCCAACACTTACACTCATACTTACACCTCCCTACCCTTAACCAAACACACAACATAGAAAAATACACACAGACACTCGCTCACCTGCACTTTCAGGCACCATAACACTACACACAACGTACTGGAAATGCATAAGCGCAGATTTGAGATATTCAAATTCACTCTTATGCATTTTCGGCATTCTAAATTTTCGGCTTCATGGTCTTGGAATGCTGAAATTCGGTATTTCAGCATTTCGAGATTATAACGTGAAACTATATATATATATGCATACACAATGCTCCTCACTGATACTGATGAAGGGTTGGGATATAAATGATTTAAATTGGTACATCAGCAAAGGTGGGACTGCTTCTTCAGATCAACTTAGGCTGTAAATTTGCATCTTTAAGCATTAATGTAAGGACAGCATCTCTTTGGCACACTCCTGCTGTTATATAAGGACAACTACCCATGGGTGACAGATGTTGAGAGGCACTGCTCCTCTTTCAGCCATGATTCTGAAAGTACAATAAGCTTATGAAGTATTAGTTAACCCATGTTTCAGGTAAAGCCCATTTATTATTAATGCTATAGGCATTCATTAGAGGTATAGAGAAGAATTTTTTGTAGACAGCCCCTGGGATTCAATAAACTCCATGCAAGAATAGCACTGTTCTTGCACAGAGAAGTTCTTATCCCCAAAGCACAGCAGCATGCCTTGCATATTCATGAAGGCGCAATGCTGTAAGGCTATATGGACACAAGACATGAATGAATGCAGGGGGCATGTTCCAGCATTGCTCACACAGTTAACATGCCCCCTGCACTCAGAAAGTGTTGTTATGGCACTTTGAAAACCAATAACAGTGTCCGCGGACACAAATGGAAATAATAACAGTGTCTGCGGACACTGAAACATAGGAAACAGACAGGCACACCCCATTCACAGTATCCATACTTCTCAACTGTGAAGATTATTGCAGTATGTCCAGATTTTTGCCTCATATTTTTGGTGTGTTCCTCCTAAAATCAGTAGTTTTCTGACAAATAGCAACTTTCTAAGTTTGAAAGAGCAATGTTTAAAATATGTCCCCATCATTTTAGGCTTTGTCTAGATGTTTTGCTCTAAGAGGTTGAGAGATGTGGTATAGACAAGCACAGGATGTCCAGATCAGTATGCCAGTATACAGGCTGGCATACCGAATAACTCAACACAATCATGTCCCCATGAGGAAACAATAAAAAGTGTCCCCAGTTGAGGCCAGAGTCCCCACATGTATGATGTAGTTGTCTGAATGTCCTACCCAAGAGGCTGAGAGGTATGTGCATACCCCTAAAGTGAGAAGAAAATTAAAATCCTTTTTAATTTTTTTTCCATCCCAAGTAAAGTTTAAGCGTAGCTGAGTGGTTGTGCATGCCATGCAGCTGTGCTTAACATAGCTTAAATATCTCAAGGAGATAAATAGAAATATACAGCTAAAACTATCAAGGTGAGATGGCATAGTGGTTAGAGCTTCCTCTTTGCATGCAGACATTCATGATTTGAGCCCCAGTGAAGTCTGTTCACTTTTACAAAGGAAAGCAGTATTAAAATTATTTAGTTTTATTAAATGAGGTAGTAAATGATATTTGTCAACCAGGGTACTGTAACAGGTCCAAATGTGAGATGTCAGTCTAGAAAAGATGTGAAACCCTCATATAAACACAGGTGCCCCATACAGTATAGTCACACAAGAATATAAAATAATGAAGGCACATAGGGGGATGTCATGGAAGATAAACATAAAATTATAATATGTCATTAATGATGAATCAATCCCACAATCCTGATAGTCTATAAAATGAAATGTGAGCAATGCTAAGTAGTGCTGAGCTATGCTAAGCTGGTGTAAGCATTGAATAAATATAAATGCTAAGCAATAAGTAGCCCAGTTAAGTGGATTTGTGCATTGGTAAGCAGTGCTCAACATCTATCCCTTTAAGCAATGCCAACCTTAGCTGAGTGGGTATGCGTGTTGCTTAGTTTAGCTCAGCATAATTCAAAATGGTCCAATGAAAGCAAAGGGTGGGAATGTGGCCCTAGTTAAAACTTGCAGATGGGAATATAGCCATAACTAGTTATATCTCATCTTTGCAGGCACTATGGCTGGTGTAGGGGAGGGATCATGCTTTTGGGTGCAGCACTGGGGCATTCAGAAGTCCAGGGTCATGGTTGGACTAGTGAAAGACCATGAAGAGAGACTGTTGCAGGGCCAGTCAATACAAAGCGGAGGCTTGGGACTGTCGCACATGTGATCTCACCAGTGCTACTGGCATCCCTCGAACTGGTGAGCAGGTCCGGCATAATTTTTCTGACCTCAAGCATAGGAAGAGGGAGCTCTTGGACCAGTAGACCCAAGAATCTCAGGCACAGAATGTCCCAGCAGTGTGTAAGTATCAGTAGCAATTAGTATTTACCAAAGTCCAGCCTGCATATGTGAGCGATAGGTATGCATAAAAGTTTCTTTATCTCCTATACAGCAGCAGATAAGAGGGCTGCGAACATAGACGCCCATGCCAGCAGGTTGCTAAGACTGTGCTAATAGGCTGGTGAGTACAAATCTAGCTTGCAGTATTCAGGGCAAATAAATAGAAAGGAGTAGAATGTCAACTGCCAGTAGGTTCAAATGTGTACTGTGTGTAATGAATAAACAAGATGTTAGCAGAGTAATAGTGATGTACAGGATATCTATCAATAAAAGTGTCAGCACCCTTCAATAAAACTAAAAACTGCAGACTGTTGTGTTTACTTTGGTATGTAGTGGTATGATTCTAAATGTGTACAGGTTCTGCACAGCAACTATGGCTCTGACAGCATGAATTAATTGAGGCTCATCTGACAAATAGTGTGGAGCTGTAAAACAGGAAATCAACTATATGAAGTGTTCCATGCACCAGTATCTGACACCTGAATAGTAATGTGTAAAGAATTATACTGTATCCCCTACAGCAGTTCTTAGTGTTAACCATTGCTTTCCAGATTGTAATATGTCAAAATATTATTAAACAGTACAAGAACTATCTGCCATGCATGAATGTCAGAATTACAAGGTCATATTATCCAACCAAGAGAGTATTAGGCAGAAAACAGGCAAGCAAAAAACAGCAGTTCCTCAATAGCTCATTGTGATGAGGCACAACCTTTTTGTATCTTTTTGCACAAACAGGCATTGTTCAAATCCTGGGAGTGGTAGTAAGCTGTATGCATAATTTCACCCAAGAATATGTGAATATGTGTAGAAACAGTCAGGTAGTGTTACAGAAATTTCCTCCACATGTCTGCCGGGTAAGGAAATGTTTCTATTAGCTGTAAGAAGGCTGTACTAATACACTGTGTACAACACTTCCACTGTCCAAACCCAAGGCTGCAAATGAAAGCAAGATAAGTACATACACCAAGCAGTTTCTTCTGATAAATGTCCCTCAAGTGTCACTCTGTCATGGTTAGTGGTCACCGCTGCCAATACCCAGGGTGACAGATAGAAATCCAGGCGAAGTATGGCAGTAGCTCACACACACACACACACACACACACACACACACACACACACACACACACACACACACACACACACACACACACACACACACACACACACACACACACACACACACACACACACACACACACACACACACACACACACACACACACACACAACATGAGTGCAGGGCATCCCTGTTAGTGTCACATATGTAACCTTGAATATGTGAATATGTGTAGAAACAGTCAGGTAGTGTTAAAAGATATTTCCTCCACAGGTCTGCTAGGTAAGGAAATGTTTGTAGTAGCTTTAAGAAGGCTTTAGTAATACACTGTGTACAAACATTCCACTGCCCAACCCCAGGACATAGGTAGATGTAAAGTGAGGACATACCTGGAGATTAAGAGTAGAGTAATAATCATTACAGTTGTGAGAAATTGAAGCCTATACAGTTGTTAATTAACATCTCTCTCTCCCCCATCCTATCTGCACCAATAATTCTTACACATAATTAATGGGTATGTTTTTCTCCAAACCTACTGTTGGGACATGTGTCCTCTTGTTTTACAAATATTGAATCATTTGATTATTAATGTTCCCCGTCTAAATACTATAATTGGTGGTCTGTTGCTATCAATGTAATCTGCATGCCATTGTAATGCCTACTGTGGTTCCATATATACACGTGTTCTGTTTGCTATGCAACTGTTTCAAATCTGTTTTATGGGGTCAATTGGAGCACCCATGCATGCAGTTATAACTAATCTCAAAATGTGTTGTTCATGACTAACCAACATATTTTGTAAAACCTCAACACATCAGCACTTCTGGGACCCAACCCGGGACTTCCTCGTCCACTGGTCCTGCACCACCTTCGGTGCCAGATTGAGGTTGCCTGGTCATCTTGAGGGTCAGCCTGCCCCTCCTGTCTAGCCCACAACACAGCCACCTTTGGGGCCATGAAGGTGCAATGGTGACTACCCATGGGTGGGGACCTCAGTCCCACTCTATCCATTTGGGGGTTCATGGGTGCCTGATTCCCAACCACCCTCCCCGTCCAAGGTGTTTACCCCCCACATGTGTTATATACCACCCCTGTCGGCTGTCTTGTCTATCTTTCTACCCAGCTTACCTCCACAAATATACCTACTATCCTTCACCAACATCCCACTCTCACCTTAAAAAAAAGGGATCTGCTCCTCCCCAAAAAAATTATACCCCATACATAGCTGTCCAGTTTGCACATGTGTCCACTGGACACGTTATCTGTCCATTTGGCTTGACAACACATTACTGTTGTCCTCACCCCCTCTCTCAGGGGTTTGAGTGTCCAGATTCACCTCCAAATTCTGTAGAAATTGACAGCTGTTGCTGTAGAAGAAATGGACAGCTATGGACCTTTCCTACACCCGTCCTGCACATCCCTAGCTACCATTCATACTGTACTTCTGTCTGCATGCCGCTTTTTTCACCACTTCTATCACCCCTTTTTCTTTTCTTTTAAAGAAATTAGTGCAGGGGTAAGTGAGGTTGTGCAATGCTAAGTAAAGCCAAAACAGATTAAGCAACTCTATATTTAACCATATATTAGCATTACACAAACCCGCTTAAAAGTGCCTTAATGAGTTTGTGCAATGCTAAGTAAAGCCAAAACAGATTAAGCAACTCTATGTTTAACCATATGTTAGCATTAAGCAAACCCGCTTACAATTGCCTTAATCACTCTGTATCCATCAGACCAAGTCAGTCCTGCCACGTCTCAAACACGGGATGCTGTGCTGTACAATCACACCAACATACCCTACACCATCTTTGCTATGAGAATCTGTAATGCTTTAACAAACATATCATGCATTCGGGCCATTTAACATTAATGATAAAACATCAGTCCCAGGTCATGACTCTGTACATTATAGTCAGCACAATGTACCACTACACCATCTGAGCTGCAAGTATTAATGTTGCTTTTTCAAACATATCATGCAATACAGGCATAGAACATTAGGGAGAAAGCTCTGTGGAATCATTCATGTGTTGTATATAAATGGGTCTACTTCACATAACTGAACATCCAAATGCTCAACATTCATATGGTCAAGACCATATGATCGAATATTTGAATGTTTGAAAATGTGAAAAAAAAAAGATATAAACAAAAAAAAAACTAAACAGTGCTAGCAGGGGGGCAAGTGACCCTGCACCCCTAACACCCCTCGCTATTTAAATATACCAACTCTGAGATCCCACTACATTGCGGTAAAGGATAATCTTCACGTTCTGTGCTCTATGGAGATCCCCATTCAGACCAGTTGAGCCTTTAAAAGTTCGATCATATGGTTTTGGCCATATGAAAGCTGAACTTTTAAAAGTTCGACCATCTGAAGGGGACCCATATAGACATATACACACACACACACACACACACACACACACACACACACACACACACACACACACACACACACACACACACACATATATTTTTATTTTATTTTTATTTTACATTTGTTAACTGGGAGAGTCCGACTGGATACATGTCCATTTTCAACGGAGGCCCAGGGAGAAAAGCTCCAGGTTAGTAAACAAACAGTTAAACACATTCTAAGTAAGTTATGCAGTTACAATACAACGTTCAGTATAAAAAAATAGTTATGTTACTGTAAAATAAACATACATTTAAACATTTAAACAGGGAAGCAAAAGTAAGAGGACAGAAATAGGTCTGTTTCTATTACATAATGCATAGATTAAGGTGCACAGTAGCTAAGCATATCCAGAGAATGTAGGAATGACTAACCTGGTTTGGAGCAGGAACATTGTCAGTGTGATTTGAGATATAGTTTAAGATTTTTTTTGAATTGTGAGAAAGATGGTTCTAAAGTGAGAACAGAAGGCAGTGAGTTCCAGATTTTTTCTACATAGTTAGAGTATAGTGATTCACCAGCAGCATTACTGGATTTAGATGTTTGGACTAATAATTTATTGGAGGATCGAAGTGATAGCAAGTTATTATAGGGGTTAATGATACATTTAAGAGCAGGTGTTTTTTCAGGGTGGTGAAGAATTTGATGGGCTATTTTGAGCTAGCTATAGTGAAGTAGACTAGTGCATTCTATCCACCCCAGGTGCTTCAGTTAAGGCAGTGGTGGGTCCTATAGGCCATACCTGTTGCGAATCTAGCAACGTGATTATAGCAGATGGCTAGTTTGCTAAGTGTTGATTGGTTTAGGTTAGTAAGAAGGGGAGATGCGTAGAGAAGGGCTGACAGCAGGTGTGTGCAAGCAATATTAGATCTGTGTGCGGGCTAAGGAAACATCTGACCTTATAGAGGGACCCAAGTTTTTTGTTGACAGTTTTGATGGTTTGGTTAGTGTGGGTGTCAAATTTAAGGGAGTTGTCGATAGTGACATCTAAAAGCTTAGTATGGGCATCTGGTGTTATAATTGTGCCGTTGGAGGATTTAATGGAGAGCAGTTTGGAGAGGGTCTTACAGGTGGGTGAGAATGTGAGCAATTTGGTTTTATGATTTAAAATGAGTTGACGACTTGAAAACCATTTTTCAACTAGGTTAAACATGTTTTGGGTGATTGCCATGAGATCTGTCAGGGAGGTGGCAGAACAGATTAAGGTAGAGTCGTCTGTCTATTGTATGCATGTGGCCTGGGGAGTGGCAGTGGGCAGGTTGTTTATAAAGATAGAGAAGAGAAGGGGACCAAGGATGGAGCCCTGGGGAATGCCTATGGTGATAGGTAAATGTGATGAAAGTTTATACCGCCATAGTACAGCTTGCTGTCTGCTGCCCAGATATGAAACCATTTTAGCATGTGGTCATTAAGTGATAATGTTTTTAAAGTGTCTATGAGAAGATTGTGGTTCACCATATTGAAGGCCTTAGGGAGGTCTAAGAAGAGGGCTGTTGTGAGTTTGTTGTTTCAGTTTTGATTAATGGTATTAGAAAAGGATAGTAAGGCTGAGGTGGTACTATGATTTGGCCTGAAGCCATGCTGTGAATTGGCTAGAAGTTTGTTTTGAGTGAAATGGGACATCAGTTGTCTATGGACACATTTTTCCATGATTTTGGCTAGAGGTGAAAGTATTGCTATAGGTCTAAAGTTAGATAGCTCTAGTGAGCTGCCTCCTTTGTGGAGAGAAATAATATGGGATATTTTCCAAATGGTGGGGATGGTGGCTTCAGACAAGGTACGGTTAATGATAATGGAGATGGGGTAAGCAATGGCATCTGCTGTTTTTTGCAGATACTCTGCAGGAAGAAGATCAGCTGCTAGGGTGGTAGGTTTTAGCTTATTAAGTAGAGATCTAATTGTAGATGTGGACACAGGATGGAAGGTAAAGGAGGAGGCCGAGGTAGCTGTAGCATTATTTTGGCTTAGGATAGGGGAGGTGGTTATCAATTGGTTAAGCTGGTTATCCAGGGATTGAATGGTTTCTGTGAAGAAACTATTAAATGTATTTGCAATGTCCTCGGGGCATTGTTGGTTGCAGGTTGTTGGGGTGGGAGTAGTTGACTGTCCTGGACGCAGGAGCTTTTTGATTCTAACCCAAAACTTTTGGAGTTTGTTTTGTTGTTTTTGTTGGAGATGGAGAAAATGTATTTTTTATCTGCCAGGATAGAATTTTTTGTTTCTTTTCTTAGTTGTCTGAATCTGGTGAGTTTGTGGGTCTTTTGAGATATGCCATTTGTTCCATTCTTTATTTCTAGAAAAGATTTTGGATTTGGACTATTTAGAGAGCCAGGGTGCAATTTTAGACTTAGTTCTAATGGAGCATACAGGAGCATGGGAATCTAGAATATTAAGGAATATGGAATTGAAGTAGGCTACCGCATCATCAAGTGGAAGCTGCTTGAGTATTGACCAATTGTAGGCTTTAAGTTCATTCTGAAAGGAACTGGTGTTAACATTTTTGTTATTTCTGATATTTCTTATGGTAGTAAGATGGGGGTTGTCTAACTTGTACTTGATGATATATGTGAGTAAGTGATCAGTCATGTTCTCTAGGAGTGTGCCTGCATTGTACTGGTCTGGGTGATTGTTAATAAGAATCCAGTCAAGGATACTTTCTTTGTTATTGGGTTTTCATATCCTGGTAGGAGTGGATATAAGCTGGGTGAAACCATGTAGATTTATAAGGGTAGATGGAGAATCAGAGGAGCAGGAATTCCAATCAATGTTAAAGTCCCCTAACACCATAGTTTCTTGGGGGTGGGTGCAGGATAACCAATAAAGAAAGTCCTCAAGGATGTTGCTGTTGTTGTTGCCTGGGGGATATAAATACATGCAATGTTAATACTTTTATTTTTGTTGAGTTGTACTTTAGCAATTATAATTTCGGCATTATTCATTAGGGGGGGTTGTGGAGAGGCTAGGGTAACCTCTAATGTGTTTTTATACAGTACGGCTACACCACCACCTTTTCTAGTTTTACGGTCTACTCTGAGTATGTCATAACCTGGTGGGATTACTTCCATATCTTTGGTACCTGGTTTTAGCCAGGTTTCTGTAAGACATAACAGATCTGGGGAATAAGTTGCTAATAGGGTGTGGAGGTTGTGGATCTTATTGTTTATACTCCTAATATTTAAATGGCAGGCTAGGAAAGAGTTTAGGGGTCTTGTGGTTAGTGAGAGGTGAGGGGGTGTGACATACATGGAGTAAGTGTCAGATGGGGGGGATGGACCTGAATTTGGGTGGACATCACCATCCATAGCAAGTCTATGGTTTAAGGTGGAAATAAACTTGAGGGCTGTTTATATATGTTTGATATAGTGTTTGTCTTTAGGCCTGATTGTTTTAGGTCTGATGAATTGGTAGAGTTTGGTATCAGATAGGTGGGGATTGTGGGGGGATATAATTTGGTCTGTCTTATTAGATATTAGAGAGGGGTTGGTTTGGTACAATATATATATATATATATATATATATATATATATATGTCTCTTGAAACATATATATGAAAAAGTAGATGCATAATACAGATATACATATATAAATATATAAAGGAAGGAAAATATATATGTATTTATATATATATATATATATATATACACACACACACACACACACACACACATATACATTATATTTATATTTATATATATATATATATATATATATATATATATATATATATATATATATATACACACACACACACACACACATATATATATATATATATATATATATATATATATATATATATATATGTATATATAACATGCAGTGCAGTCATATCTTAGAATCATCCCTCATTAATCCTCATTAATGCAAAAATCATGTGCAAAGGCTGTAAAATGGGGGGGGCACATATAGGGACATATTTCAAATATCGCTGTTAGAAACTAATACATTTGCTACAACAACAGGGTGCATTTCAGCAGACAATTACCGAATGATATGAGGATAGAAACTGAAATGTTATGTCATTATTTACTGACATAAATCCTTGGATCATCACAGTGATTTACCAGACAAATACAAATAAATTGTGGAACAGAACAAAAGTATGGCCAAAAATCTGGCCATTCTGTGAAAATCCTGGCAGTGGAGAGGTATGCTCAGAACCTCTTAATGCAATAAATCTGGACCAAGCCTGACAAAGTGGGGGGACAAAGGCATGAAAATTGGGACAGATCCAAAATGCATGCATAGATAAGCTGAGAATGTTGATGTAGTAACACTGTATGTCCTATCATATCTTGACTGAAATATCACAAGTCTGGGACTCAATTGCTTCTCATTAGTTAGTGACCTCAATTCTCACATTATCCCACTGATGTGTCAGTCATACACAACAGTTATGGGGACCAGACCAAAGATATCAGCCAGACAACTGGACATCCTATGAATATGTGGACATAACACAACATTAGGGAAAATTCACTGAGCTACCAAACAACATCCAACTACAATCAGACTGATACAACACTACCCAAATTCATCTCTGGGGCTGTACACATGCATTTGAAAATATAACAGACACAACAGGGATGTAACACTAGTGACAAACGAATTCTTGATAGGCGATATACAATGGCCAGACATACAACAACTTTCTGACTGTACAGAATTCCACAGGTTATCCAGCCTTTGCCTTAATATTTATGGCCCTTACCCCAGAACATGTGTGGGATTCCACAATATCACTGGGATGATATCAGGAATGACAGCACCAAATAATGATAGACCATACCTATACACCTCATAGTGCATGACATATGGACAAAACCTGACACAATAGGGGTACAGGGGCTCAGAAACAGGGGCATATGTACAATAGCACTGTTATAAACTGCAAAAGTCATTTGCAATGAGGGTTTGGCAGTGTGGTAACACTTCAAGTGTTTCATAGAGGAGTTACAGCTGTACACAATTACCAGGTTTGTATAACAGTTATTGCATGTACCACAGAGTTTATAGGGCTGAGGGGTGTATACAGGTAAGTGTATTGTCGTGGACATCAGCAGTTCTTGTTCATAGGTTCATAGGTTCATACTAGGCTATCTGCCCTAGGGCATTTATAAGCCTAGCCAGAATGTGTTTGGCTTTTGCCACCCATTTTAAATTTATTTTGCTATGCCCTTTTTCGAGGTTAGTATACTGTGCCTCTGTCTAACAGTGACACAGAAGTGATACCGGGGTAAACCTACGATCTCCCATCCACTCATCAAGATTCCTCTTGAAGAGAGTCAATGAGGGACTCTGCCTAACCTGGACTGGGATTTTATTCCAGAGTGAAGGGAGCCTCTGGGTTATGAATCTGTCCCTCCAGCATGTCCTATTTATTTCAGTGCTGAGGTTCAAGTCTCGGCATAGCTCGATGGGATTTGATTTTCTGAGGTGCAGCATGTCCATTAATTCGGGTTGGACATGGCTTTATCGTCAGGCACAGATCGCCTCTGAACAGGCGGTATGCCACTGAGTAGAGCTGGAGTTTCTTTAACCGGGCAGCATATGGCATCTGTTTGAGCCCTTTGATCCTCTTGGTGAGGTACTTTTGCGGTCTTTCCAGTTGCTGCAGGTGTCTGGTAAGGTACATCCCAAAAGGGGCATTGTACTCAATTATGAGCCTGATGAGGGATGAGTAAAGAGGCACGATGACGTCCCCTGATCTAGATGTGAATCCCTTCATGATTAGGTGGGCTATATAAAATGTTTTTCTAACCACTTTGGCCACGTGGTTGTCAAATGAGAGATTGCTATCAACTTGGGTCCCCAGGTCCCTAATTACTTCTTCTGTACTTGTACAGTGGACAATGGGAAGTGCATTGGGTGTAACACACATCAGATTGTTGAAATCCACACCCCCAGAGGCTATTGTGTCAAGCAAACACACAGAGAATACCATTCACACACACACACACACACACACACACACACACACACACACACACACACACACACACACACACACACACACACACACACACACACACACACACACACACACACACACACACACACACACACACACACACACACACACACACACACACACACACACAGGATCACAATTGCCAGTGTTAGTTTTGGAACCCCTACCCTTCTAGTTAGTGGTACTACAGTGTTAGGCAGTTGTTGCAGGTGACACAGAGCTTATAGTGTGGAGAGTGTTGCACAGTACATGTAAAGTGAATTACATCACATGCCCTTGTAAGGTATAGCAGTGGGGGGTGTACTGGGTGCGGATGGATTTATAATACTATCATGCATGAGTCTACACACTCCAAAACACTGCTTACACACCAGTTCTCACACACAAATGTGCCAGTACTGTGATTATCAGCCCTGCCTCTCTAGCTATTCATTCCATACTGTTACATAGCTGTTGCACACAGCATGGGGCTTATAGGTCTGCAGAGTGTCTACAGATACCTTTACAGTTGATGTAAAAAGCAGCCCTTATAAAACTGAATGTAGGACATGTGGTGGGAGTACCATGGCCTGAAATCGTAAATCATGGCTACCCAGTGGAAATAGTCTTCACCCAAACACACTCAGGATACTGGTCTTGCACATTCACACTTGCCAGGACTGAGATTTGAACCCCTACCTATCTAGTTATTGCTACTAAACTGTTATGCATTTATTGCATGTGCCACAGAGCTTGCAGGGTAAAATGGGTTCCATGGTTCCTCTAAGATGAACAACATCACCAGGCCTTGTAAAGTATGGCAATGGGAGCTGTACTGGGTGAAAATGGACTCAAAATACTCTAACCTACAGAAATATACACAGTTACAAACACAGATACAGTCATACACACATTTGCCTGAACTGAGGTTAGCAGTCCTCCCTATATTGTCAGTCAGTCCATACTGTTACATAGTCCCTACACACAGCATGTCCCTTATTGGGCTGAATAGTGTCATCAGATACCTCTACGGTTGATGGAGACAACGGGCCTTGTACAATGGACTTTGGGACATGTACTGGGAGTACCATGGTCTAAAAATGTAAACCCCCACATTGGATATAGTACTCACTCAAACACAGAATACTGTTGTCACACACACAGTCACACATTTGCCAGGACTGAGATTTGAACCCCTACTTATCTAGTTATTGGTACTACAGTGATATACATTTATCACACGTGCCACAGACCTTGTAGAATGAAGACTGTCCCATGGCTCTTCTAAGGTGAGCAACATCACCAGCCCTTGTAAAGTATGGCAATGTGCAGTGTACTGGGAGAGTGAGGCCTCAAAATTCTGTCTCCTACAAATGTACACACGTACAAACACTTGCACACACATACACACACACATACACACTCACACACACACACACACACACACACACACACACACACACACACACACACACACACACACACACACACACGCACATACTCACATTTACCAGGACTCAGATTGGAACCCCTACCTATGTAGTTATTGGTACTACAGTGTTATGCATTTACTGCAAACACAAGGGAGCCTATAGGGTGAAGAGTGCCACACGGTACCTTTGAAGTATATAACATCACCAGCCCTTGCAAAGTATGGCAATGGGGGGTGTAGTGGATGGGAAGGGTGTCAAAGTACTTTCACCTACAACTTTACACACTCACAAACACTTTTATACATAGTCACGCACACACACACGTTTGCCAGTATTGAGATTCATAGGTTCATGTGTTCATAGGTGTGTACCAGGCTAATGACCATGGAGCCATTACAAGCTTAGCCCATGGGAGTACCCTGGCATCATGCCACCTGACATTTTTCCACAGTGCGTCTATCGACTATTGCCACTTGAATGATCCCCATGGTGACAGTTAAATTCCCCATCCACTCATCCAGATTTCTCTTGAAGAGGGCCAGTGAGGTGCTCTGATTGACATGTATGTGACATATATTCCATAACGTGGCCAGTCTCTGGGTTATGGACCTGTCCCCCAGCATGTTCTGTTGATTGTGGTAATGAGGTTGTGGTCTCCATGACATGTGGTGCAGATGGATTGGGATTTCACTAGATGTGGCATTCCTAACAGGGCTGGGCAGACATGGCTTTGTCAATCAAGCAGAGATCGTATGTAATTAGCCAAGACATGGCAGAGAATATTTGGAGGTATCAGACTCTGTCCATACAGTACAGTTGGTTAAGGCCTATGGTTCTATGTGTGTGGTACATTTGCAGACTCCAGTTGTTGCTGGTGTCTAGTGAGGTACATGGCGAATAGGTCATTGTACTTGATGTTTAGCCTAATGAGGGGAGAGTAGAGGGAGACATTGATCTCTTCCTTTCTGTATGCAACACCCTTAGTTATGTGATGTGCCACATAGAAGGACTTTTTGTCTACAGTGGCAATGTGGTGGTCATAAGAGAGGTCACTGTTAACCTGTATTCCCAGACCTCTTATAACAACTTCTGTGTCAAGTGGACTACCAGTGATGTGGTAATTCATGGAAACCATGTTGATCCCAGAGGGGATGGTGAAACATTTCTTGCCATTGAGCCTAAGACCATTGTTCTGACAACAGTCGTAGGTCTCAGTGGGGACTGTATGATGGATGTCAACATAATTTGGGGATGTAAACATAGCACCCACCTTGCAGTTGTTTGCAAACATTGTCAGCCAGAGTCCCTTTGTGTTGAGCTGGATGTCAGAGGCATACCTACTGTACATGAAGGAAACCAGGATCAGACCCTGTGGTACTCCACTCGTGACTGGTCAGCAGTCTGACATGGAGTCCACTGCCTTCACACTGTGGGTTCCATCATGAGCCAGTTTGAAACCCACCCAGTGATGTAGGGGTTGATGCCTATGTCTATGATTCCTGAGTGGGGAATGGTATAAAAGGATTAGAAGCCCCACCTATCTTGTTTTTGATACCGTAGTGTTACCTAGTTATTTCACATATCACATAGCTTCTAGGGCTGCCGAATGTCTACAGCTACTTCTACAGTGGTTGACAACAGCAGGCCTTGTACAATGGACATTGGGACATGTACTGGGTGGACCATAGTAAAAGATTGTAAAACCCACCTATCCCAATGGATATGGTTCATAACCACACACACAAAACTGTTCACACACACACACACACACACACACACACACACACACACACACACACACACACACACACACATATTTGCCAGGACTGAGATTCAAACCCCTACCTATCTAGTTATTGTGACTACAGTGTTATGCATTTATCACAAGTGCCATGGAGCTTATAGGGTGAAGGGTGTCCCAAGTTACTTCTAAGGTGAGGGACATCAGCAGCCCTTGTAAAGTATGGCAATTGGAGATGAACTGGTTGTGGACAGCCACAAAATACTGTAACTTAGATATATACACACATATAAACACAGATACACTCACACACACATTTGCTAGGACTGAGATTAGAACCCCTACTTAACTAGTTGTTTGCACTATAGTAGTATGCAAATATTGCACATGCCACCGAGATTATAGGGCTGACAGCTGCCCAAAGGTATCTGTAAAGGTGACTGACATCAGCAGGACTGCTAATGTAGGGTGATAGGAAATGTACAGGATGGTACACAACTCAAAATGGTACAACCCACACAGAATAGGATTCTCACACACACACACACACACACACACACACACACACACACACACACACACACACACACACACTTACTTGCCAGTATGAGATTAGAACCCCTGCCTATCTAGTGATTTGTACTATAGTGTTATGCAGTTATTGCACGTGCTATGGAGCTTACTGGACTGACAACTGGCCATAGGTGCTGATAAGGGGAATGACATTAACAGGACTGATAAGGTAGGGCACTGGGTGGGAAACTTATCATAATACTTCTTACAAACATAGACACACACTTATACACCCACACACACATTTGCCAGACCTGAGATTAGAACCTCTGCCCAGCTGCTGATTTGTACTATAGTATTATGCAGTTATCGCACATGCTACAGAGCTTACTGGGCTGACAGCTAGCCAAAGGTGCTGATAAGAGGAATGATGTCAGCAGGACTGATAAAGTGGGGCACTGGGAAGTGTTGTGGGTGGGAATGGCCTAAAACTGTTTCACCTACAAACAAAGTGTAGGAGCATTCCCAGTGTGACCTTCTATAGTTAAAGTGGGACTCCATTCCAGAGATGGGTATACTCCAGTCCATGGTTTTGTGTGCTAGAGCTATACCTCTCAGGATTACACAGGACTTTCCTCAGGGTACTGGGTTTGTTTAGCAGACATTTTCTGACATATCTGTAGTCTGACACTGCAATGTATTGTATCATTACTTAGTGCCAGACATCCTCAGATCATCACAGTGCTTTACTAGAGGAATACTAGTTGTATGATGCATATACCAGTATTATGTGGGCAGCTATGTACATTCTTGCCCAACAAGGCCATTTGTGAGGTGTGGCTACAGCCTGTTTAGTAATGACACACTGCTGTGTAAACAGTCCACCAACCTGGTGATATACTGGCTGGGGATCACCTGCTTGTGTGGTATCTTTCTAACCTGAGCTGTCATATCCTTGTGTGGGCATACCTCTCATCTGTACATTTTTGGCAGGTTGTCCAGGTGCTTGACTAGAGGTTTCATCCTGTCTATGTAAACTTGTGTTTTTATTGCAAGTTAGTTGCATGTAATTGAAGAGCGATGTTACAAAATAATGACAGACATTACTGTTTCAGACTACATAACCTTCAGACAATTCCCACTACTGCAAACAACTTTTTCAGTTTGTAAGGGCAATATTTACAACACATGCCTATCAGTGTGCCTTTGTTCCACTTTTATTTCTGCCCTTGTCCAGACATCTTGCTATCAGAAGTTGGGAGTTATGGGCGTGGGTACAGAGTGCATTCTACTGTGCAGACAAGTCGATTATATGTAAAAACAAACATAAAAAAGGATTATTGAGAATAACCACTGGCAACAGTACTATAAAGCACTTATATTCACAAAAGCCTTGGCATCTCAGCTACACATCCTTCAAGATGTCCCTTATATGTATAGTATATTCCACATAGCACTGTGACTTCCAGGTATGTCAGTGGCAGAGCATTGGGTGTCACTGACATGCATAATAGTTGGCACTGCAGTTATCTGCACATGGTCCTGTCAAGGACAGCACTGTACCTAGTGCACAACGAGATGACTGCCACAAGAAAGTGCTGGCCAGATCCTGACAGTATTAACCACACATACACATAGCTCATTGACCTCTGTATATTGTAGACAGGCAACATGTTTTCATGTGTATTGGTACAGCCCTGCCAATGTGTGCTATGCTGCTATTTCCCTGCAAACATACATGTCACTGCATTTGTGTGGGTATATGGGGGGCACACCTGTTGCTTTACATTTTGGTTCCATTTACCATACTATTGTGCCCTGTCTTGGAGACTAGAGGCATGTCAGTAAAGAGCACAGGTCAGATTGTAATGGCATACATTTGAGTTTCAGACTTCTTACCCTTTATAGCCTTACTGCAACTGCGGGTCCTGCTGTGCTATCACTGTGTGAGTCTGTAGGGAGATAATTCAACATTGCCACCTTTTGTGTGCCTTTACCAGACATTTCTCTGTGGTTTTCTATAGCTGACGTGTTGTGTGTGTGAGGGGTGGGTACAGGGCCCCCACACTGCCATCCATACCTGTGACCTATGACCCCCCCCAGTTAGTTGTCCCCACACATATACTGCAGTGGGATTTGCCACCTTGGGGTACTACTGCATAGTGTATGGAGGCCAGTTTTGGCCAAACATTTCCTGGTGTCCCACATAGCTGTCAGTTGTGTACTGCTATCCCAGTAGGCCATCCCATTCCCTTGCATGCATGCATTACTATAGATATGCTAGCAAAACATACTAACCCATTCATTTGTTGTTAAGAAGACTGACGTACCTTGTGCTTGCAGCAGTTGTGAGGACGGTGCTTGAGAGCTGCCTATGTTGGATGCACACAGTACACTGCCTATACATGCTGGAGGGATAGATTCCTGTCTCAGAGAATTCCCAAACTCTGGAACAAACTGCCCATTCATGTCATGCAAAGTTCCTCATTGGCCCTCTTTAAGAAAAATCTTGACGACTGGATGGGAAATAGAAAATTCACTCCAGGGATCACTTCTGTGGCACTGCTTGACAGGGGCACATGAAAATAATTTTCTTGGGTGGCAAAAGCCAGGGAACTTTTTTGGCAAGGCTTATACAGGCCTCAGGGCTGATAGCCTAGTACTTACCTATGAACCTATGAACCTATAAGTTACAGGTAATGTGATGTGTGTGTCATCCATTTTACTGTGTGTGTGACTCAGAGAGAGGTGTCAGTCCCTGGGGTCCCTACAGTGTCAGTGTGTGTGTTATGCATTACCTCTTTGCCAAGGCCTGAGCATACTGGGCACACCTCTGTCTGCCTACAGGAGCAGGCTCAGGGGCCTCCTCCTCTGAGTCCCTCTGTGCCTGTGGGGACCTTGGCAGTGGTGGTGGGCTGTGTGGCCCTTTCCCGTGCTTTTCCTCCTGCAGCTGTTTCCGCAGGATCATATTGTGTAGCATGGCACATACTATGAACATGAGTGCACATGTGGCTAAAGAGTACTGCAAGGCTCCACCAGATATGTCAAGGCAGTGGAACCATGACTGGTGCATCCCAAACACATGCTCTATAATGATCCTGATCTGTGCATGTGCCTCGTTATGGCATTCTTGTGTCGGTGTGTGTGCATTTCTGATGGGTGTCATCATCCACGGCTCCAGTGCATAGTCAGCATCCCCCACCAGATGGCCATACCGGATGCCCCCACTGGCAATACCTGGTACAGCTGTGATGAATCAACAGTAGGTGTTACTGCTATAATTCAACTGAACCACGATACCACACCAAGAACTTTATTAGATAAAGCTTTCGGGTCTACACCCTTCATCAGTATGAGTCATTACAAAAAAATCAACATTTAAATAGGAGAATACAAAATCACATGCTTCAGCCCATCCCACTCCCTAATTAACAATCAAAACTAAAAGTAATATACAACTCAAAGCTCCAAATAAAAAATACTTAAAAAAACTAAAGAAACAAAGTATCTTACTTTACATAAAAACTCTTCTGCTTAGAATAAAACATAAAAAATTATAAAAAAAATATTAATTACTTATACAAATATTATATAAGTGTTTAATATATCTATACACAATAAAAAAATCACTGGTAGCATCTAGCATCCTATGGTGTACTACATCAGGTTCTAGAAACTTGTCATAACCTATTAAAGCTTCTCTCTCCGCCTTTTAACGAATACTGGCTTTAAACTAACTGCATTATTCAAGCCAGGGGGTACATCCGCCTGTAGCCTAATAATCCACTCAAGTTCTCTCAACTCCAAAAGATTGTTAATGTCACCTTTCCTTAAACTCACTGCCATTTTACTTAATACCCTAAATTTAAATACATGTCTTTCACCTTTCTCCATGGCATGCTTACTCAAAGCATTTGTCAATACTTTTCTTCTTACTTCAGATTTATGCTCCACTATTCTCTCTCTTAGTTTTCTGATCGTTTTGCCTACATAGAACGATGTACATAAAGTACACGTAGCTGGATACACTATCCTTTCCTCATTACAAGCAGTTACTGTTTTTATAGCAAAGACTTCTCCTGTTACTGGATGTTGAAATTTAGTGTCTCCTTCATATAAATCATTGCAACAGGAACAATTATAACATTTAATCATCCCTTCTAAATCATTTTTTCTTTTAGTTTTAACCTGAAAGTCTTTATAGCATATTTTCTGCTTCAGAGCTTCACAGCTCCTGTAAGCAAACCTTGGTTTATCACCTACAATTGATTTTATCTCAGGCATAGCCAATAAAATTGGCCAATTCCTTTCTATTATATTACATCCACTTCGTGTATTTATGTTGTATGTTGTCATATACCTCAAAGTTTCAACAACTGCAGGTGAACCATCATTTGTTTTCTCATTACCAAGCGCCAATATTGGTCTGTAATTAATCTGTCTACCATCTATTACTTCCTCCCTTATTTTATTTATCAAATGTTTAGAATAACCACTTCTCTCAAACTCTAATGACATAATTTCTACCTGTTCAGAAAAAACGTCCTCAACTGTATTCAGCTTACTCAATCTTATAAATTGTGCTTTAATTATTCCTTTAAAAATATGTGGAGCATGCATGCTGTCCCTATTCACATACCTCAAAGCATCTACCTCTTTTCTGAACACCTTATATTCTAATCTGCTATTAACCTTAAACAGCGTTACATCCAAGAAATTCATACTACTAACTGAAGCCTCCATTTTAAACTTTAAAAAGTCAGTTGAGCTATTGAGGTATTGTACATAAACTTCCAATTCCAATAGGGATCCTTTCCATATCATAAAACAATCGTCCACAAATCTTTTGTAGAACATTTTCTCATTTGAGTAACTACTTTCATCAAGTATAACGTTCTTCTCCCACTCATGAAGCACAAGATTGGCATACGCGTTGGTAATGGGAGTACCCATTGCCACACCTGCAAGCTGCAGAAAAGGTTGTGCATCAAAAATAAAAACATTGTGTAACAAAACTACTCCCAAAAGAGAACAGATGGTCTCAATGTCTCTTCCAACCATCCTCACCTCCTTATTCAAAAAATCACGTATAGCGTTAACCCCATAATCATTGGGAATAACAGTGAAAAGTGAGGTGATGTCCATAGTAACCATAATATATTCAGCCACATTATTACTCAACTGCCAGTTATAAAGACTACCTAAAAAATCATTCGTATCCTTTAACACAGTGGGACAGATATCCAAATATTTCCCCAAAACATTTTGTAAGTATTTGGAAATTGGTTCTGTCACCCATCCCCCACCCGAGACAATGGGTCTCAAGGGTGGGTTGGTGATATTTTTATGTATTTTTGGGATACCATATATTTGAGGTGTTCTGGGACAAGGAACAGTCAAATAATTAAATAATTCCACACTCAAATCATCATTAATCTGAAGCTCATAAACAGCCATATTAACTTCAGTTACTATTTGTTGAACTTCCACAAGGGAAATTCTCCTAAATGTATTTAAATCATTCAATAACAGTTTAAAGTTTTCAAAGTATTCATTCTTCTCCATTACCACAATTGCTCCCCCTTTGTCAGCTTGCTTTATTATTATAGTATCACAAGCTTGTAATTCCCTTAAGGCCAAGTGTTCAGCAAAAGTTGTGTTATAAAACCTTTTATGAACAGCACTACTATTATAGTAAAGTCGTAATTCACGTTCAACAATACAGAAAAATTTATTTAAAATAGGGCATAATACTGGCATGAAAACGCTTAACTTTCTACAAACTGGCTTATACATACCATCATTCTTAAAAATCAATTTGAGACTAACCAAACGCACAAACATTTTCAGGTCTATAATTGCTTGTACAATGTCATCCCTTGCATTCGGAATGAACTTTAAGCCTTTACTCCACAATAATAGTTGCGCTTCTGTCAATAGAACCTTAGAGAGGTTTACAGTACCTTTAATTGGTTTAACTATCGCTTGACCAGCTTGTTGTACACCAACGGACTGTTGTTCTTCCTCTTCCCTAGGACTGTCTGCTGCTGTTGCTGTTGATACTGCAAGCGAGACTCTTTCGACTGTACTTGCGAAGCAACCTTCGGCTGCTTCAGCAATAAAGGAGAAAAAGAAGTTATTTCCCTTCGCAGGGCTTTTTTATTCAAACTTGTCGCACTAGACGCCATACCTTCCCTTATTTTGGGACGCACAGCACCTTCCTTCATAGCCTCGGACCCGCCATTACTGGAAGTCAGACTTTGCGCCACGCCTCTCCTTCACTTAAAGGTACATTGCCATTTTCAGATAAAGAAACCGATCTGGAAACAGATTTTACATGCTCAGTACTATGATGTATAGCAGAGGTTACTTCTGTCTTCTGTTCCTCAAATACATCAAGTTGATCCAATGGACCTGTTTTTTTAGCCATAGTAGCCGATGTTTTCTTATTAAAAGTTGCCACATTACCTTCTTCTCTTGGCCAAGAAAAAATACGATTCTGCTTGAAATCGCCCATATCTCTATGTAATTTATTTCTTTTCCTTTGCTGTAATTTTGAGTCCAACACATGCATTCGGGTTAGGAAGCTCTGATATAGCCCCACCGAACCATTAAAACAAGGTAAACTAGTAATAATACTTTCAAGCTGTTCAATTTCTTCTATGAGCTTACTTTCTATAGGCTCAAAAAATGTATTCATCAGTTTCATAGGTTCATAGGTTCATAGGTTCATACTAGGCTATCTGCCCTAGGGCATTTATAAGCCTAGCCAGAGTGTGTGTGGCTTTCACCACCCCTTAGGATGAGAATACTATACCCATTAGTTTGCTGTGCCTCTGTCCAGCAGTGATACAGAGATGATTCCCGGGGTAAACCTACGATCTCCCATCCACTCGTCAAGATTTCTCTTGAACAGAGTCAGTGAGGGGCTCTGCCTCACATGGACTGGGATTCTGTTCCATAGTGTAGGGAGTCTCTGGGTGATGAATCTGTCCCTCCAGCACATCCTATTTATATCCGTGTTGAGGTTTAAGTCTCTTGCTCTCGTGGCTCTGGTGGATTTGGATTTTTTGAGGTGGAGCATGTCCATTAATTCCGGGTTGGACATGGCCTTGTATATCAGGCACAGATCACCTCTGAGCAGACGGTATGTGACTGAATAGAGCTGGAGTTTCTTCAGTCGGGCATCGTATGACATATGTTTGAGCCCCTTTATCCTTTTGGTGAGGAACTTTTGGGGTCTTTCCAACTGTTGCAGGTGTCGGGTAAGGTACATTCCGAATGGGGCGTTGTACTCAATCATTGGTCTGATAAGTGAAGAGTACAGGGGTACAATGACCTCTCCTGATCTGGATGTGAATCCCTTCATGATCAGGTGGGCAATGTAGAAGGTCTTCCTAACCACTTTGGCAATGTGAGTGTCAAAAGAGAGGTTACTGTCAACTTGGGTCCCCAAGTCCCTGATAACTTCTTCCGTGTTTAATGGATTACCACCTATGTGGTAATTAGGGGTTACCTTGTTTTTCCCAAAGGGTATGACTATACATTTTTTGGCATTTAGCTTAAGGCTATGGCTCTGGCACCAGTTATCCATTTCTATGAGACGTCTCTGGAGGATGTCTGTGTCTGATGGAGTGTCAATTATGGTGCCCAGTTTGCAGTCATCTGCAAATTTTGTTAGCCACAATTCTATGTTTGCCTGCACTTCAGAAAAATAAATGCCGAACAAGAGGAGGCCAAGGACTGAGCCCTGTGGGACACCGCTCGTGACCGGCTTAGAGTCTGACATGGCACCAGCAACTCTAACCCTGTGTGTTCTGTCCTTGAGCCAGTTTGCAACCCATCTTGTGACATATGGGTTTACATCTAAGCTGGTGAGCTTTTCTATGATGCCCGAGTGGGGTATTGTGTCGAACGCTTTTGCTAGGTCAAGGTAGGCTGTGTGAACTGCCTTACCCTCATCAATGGCCTTAGTGATTGTTTCGAAAAAGTCGACCAAGTTCAAGAGGCAGGATCTGCCCTTGACAAAGCCAAATTGGGTAGGATCCAGTGCCTGTAGGTCCCCAATGTCTTTATTTATGAGTTCCATTATGATCCTCTCCATAGCTTTGCAGACAAGGCTCGTCAAGCTTATGGGGCGGTAATTTCCAGGGTCCGTAGAAGCACCGCCTTTGTGGAGTGGGACCACAGTTGCCTTACGCCATTCTTTGTGTACGTATCCTGTAGTAAGGCTAAGATTAAACAGCAGCCTTATGTGTGGGTTTAGTTCCTCATTGAGTTCGTGTAGCACACAGCCGGGGACACCGTCCGGTCCCATTGATGCTGTGTTTTTTGCTTTAGAGAGAGCAGCTCTCACCTGGGCATCTGAGATGTTTGGGAGGCTAGACTCTGGTGGGATAGGTATTTCTCCTTTTGGGGGGGAGGGAGGGGAGAAATTTGCACTGAACCTGTCTGCCAGTATGTTGGCAATGTCTGTGGGTTCAGTGATTTTTTTATCATTTTGGACTAATTCTGAGCATATCTGGGAGTTTCCAACCAGGTTTCTAACATAGCTAAAGAAGGCTTTATGATTGTCTTTTGTGTCATTAGCGATTTTTCTCTCAAAGTTGGCCTTGGATGATTTTATGAGTGATCGTAGCTTTTTGCTAGTATTGATCAGAGATGCCTTCCCTTTTAGGGATTTTGCTCTGTCATGTAGTAGCTTTCTCCTCTTGTTGTAGAGTTTGTTTATGGCTGGGGTCCACCAGACCGGCGCCTGCCTTTGGTGGAAAGGGTCTTGATTTTATTAGGGATTGCTTGATCCATACATTCCTGGAGGTGCTCGTAGAAGGCATTTGTAAGGGTTTCAGCAGCGTGGGTTGTGGTTTCCACTGGCTCGGGGGCCTTGAAGGATACCACTCCAGTCTTAAGAAGTGTGAAGTTTGGTTTGGAGAAGTTCTTCACTGTGGTCTTTTTTGCTGGGGGTGGGGGCGGGATGTGGATCCCCAGTGAGATTAATTTATGGTCTGATCTCACTAATGAGGGATATACTTCTGGTGTGGAGCATTTTGTCCCCATGTTTGTGATGATCAGGTCTAGTATATTTTCTCCTCTTGTGGGAATGGTGACTAGTTGTTCCATAGCATTTGAGTTTATGAACGCAAGGAACCTTTGGGCTAGGGTGTTGGGGCTTGAGTAATGTTCCCAGTCTATGTTTGGGTAGTTGAAGTCACCCAATATGATGGTGTTTGGAGAGACATTCATACTCTCCAGTGTCTTCAGGAAGGCTGTGTGGGTTTCCTGAGTTTGAGAAGGTGGTCTGTAGCATGTTACAAACTGTAGGGCAGTTTTACCTATGGTTAATTGCACCTGGATGGTCTCCGATGCTTCGTGCGTTGCCACTAACCTAGAGGTGTGGGTATCCTTTATGAATATGGATACTCCCCCTCCTTTTGTGGTTCGGTCCGGATTTTGGGGCCGGAACGCATGATATGAGGTATAACCTGATAGTGCTGGGGTGCTCTCAGGAGCCTTGAACCAGGTTTCAGTCACAGCACAGACATCGATGTTCTCCATACTGAGGATGGCTTTGGTTTAGACTTCTGGCATTGAGCAGTATTACCCTTAGTTTTTCTCCATTTTTGTTTTCTAGGGCGGTAGGTTTATCATTTGAGCCTTGCCTAAAAAAGGCACTATGGGGGTGGCAAGAGCCTTTGCCAATATCCGGAAGCCCAGGGGTGACAGGTGCAAGCCATCCCTTGTGAAGCAGCGTGGCTTGTCAAGCATGTCATCCCAGGCAGACAGACATTGGATCCCCTTAGAATGACACCAGTAATTAAGCCAATTATTAAAGCTGATCATTTTGTCTCTGTATTGTGGCATCATTCTTGGTGAGGGTAGGATACTGCTCAGGGTCAGGGTCATACCGGCCTGGGCTACATAATCTGAGAGCTCCTCTATGTCTCTTTTCATGTAGTCCAGGGAGGTATGTCTCAGGTCGTTTACACCGGCATGGACAATGACTGAGTCATACTTGTACTTGCTGTGGAGTGACCTGAGTGCTTGTGTTATGTGGCGGATTCTAGCACCTGACAGGCAGCTTACTGTGATCTTTTCCTTGTTCAGTCTGGTGAGTGGGACGTCAGTGTGTCTGACTGTGGAGTCACCTATAACAAGTGTGTCTGGCATTGTGTTTGGCCTTAAGGGCTGTGACTGTTTAGCACACTGACTTTGAGAACTATGTGTTGCATGTCTTATGTCTTGAGGTGGCAGTTGCTTGGGTGTCTGCTTTGGAGGCCTCTGTAGTTTTGGTAGATTTTTGATCAGTGCCACCGAGTATGTCTTTGTGTGTTTATGTATATAATCAGCACTTAGCTTAAGGTTTAATTGCTGATATTGCATCAGTAAGTCATTATAGGTATTGCCATAAGAGGGCATCTTTAGTATTCTTAGACCTCTCGGCACAATACCCAATTCAAGATATGCCTGAAAACTCAGTCGCTGCCACTGCAGATGTTTATGCGTTTGCATTTTCTTCTCCAGAGATAACAAATGTTCCTTAAACTCTTTCACCTTTACATCTACAGGCAATTACTCAGGGACTGCTTCATAACAAATGTTCCTTAAACTCTTTCACCTTTACGTCTACAGGCAGTTGCTCAGGGACCGCTTCATAACAAATGTTCCTTGAACTCTTTCACCTTTACATCTACAGGCAGCTGCTCAGGGACCGCTTCATAACAAATGTTCCTTAAACTCTTTCACCTTTACATCTACAGGCAGCTGCTCAGGGACCGCTTCATAACAAATATTCCTTAAACTCTTTCACCTTTACGTCTACAGGCAGTTGCTCAGGGACCGCTTCATAACAAATGTTCCTTAAACTCTTTCACCTTTACATCTACAGGCAGCTGCTCAGGGACCGCTTCATAACAAATGTTCCTTAAACTCTTTCACCTTTACATCTACAGGCAGTTGCTCAGGGACCGCTTCATAACAAATGTTCCTTAAACTCTTTCACCTTTACGTCTACAGGCAGTTGCTCAGGGACCGCTTCATAACGAATGTTCCTTAAACTCTTTCACCTTTACGTCTACAGGCAGTTGCTCAGGGACCGCTTCATAACAAATGTTCCTTAAACTCTTTCACCTTTACATCTACAGGCAGCTGCTCAGGGACCGCTTCATAACAAATGTTCCTTAAACTCTTTCACCTTTACATCTACAGGCAGCTGCTCAGGGACCACTTCATAACAAATGTTCCTTAAACTCTTTCACCTTTACATCTACAGGCAATTACTCAGGGACCGCTTCATAACAAATGTTCCTTAAACTCTTTCACCTTTACGTCTACAGGCAGTTGCTCAGGGACCGCTTCATAACAAATGTTCCTTAAACTCTTTCACCTTTACATCTACAGGCAGTTGCTTAGGGACCGCTTCATAACAAATGTTCCTTAAACTCTTTCATCTTTACATCTACAGGCAGTTGCTCAAGGACCGCTTCATAACAAATGTTCCTTAAACTCTTTCACCTTTACATCTACATGCAATTACTCAGGGACCGCTTCATAACAAATGTTCCTTAAACTCTTTCACCTTTACGTCTACAGGCAGTTGCTCAGGGACCGCTTCATAACAAATGTTCCTTAAACTCTTTCACCTTTACATCTACAGGCAATTGCTCAGGGACCGCTTCATATACCATTTTTAATAGTGGATTCTCATGCAGCCGCAACAAATTCTTAACAGAATTACTGGATTCTCCTACTTCAATCTCCATAATCCACTGGACACAGTCACCAGGAATAGACAGCAAAAGTTCCCCGAGCAAACACCACAACCACCACAGGCTGAAGCTCTCCTTAATAACCAGGTGTCTGCAGCATACACCAGATATATCCAAGTAGAAACAACAGTAGGTGTTACTGCTATAATTCAACTGAACCACGATACCACACCAAGAACTTTATTAGATAAAGCTTTCGGGTCTACACCCTTCATCAGTATGAGTCATTACAAAAAAATCAACATTTAAATAGGAGAATACAAAATCACATGATTCAGCCCATCCCACTCCCTAATTAACAATCAAAACTAAAAGTAATATACAACTCAAAGCTCCAAATAAAAAATACTTAAAAAAACTAAAGAAACAAAGAATCTTACTTTACATAAAAACTCTTCTGCTTAGAATAAAACATAAAAAATTATAAAAAAATTATTAATAACATATACAAATGTTATATAAGTGTTTAATATATCTATACACAATAAAAGAGTCACTGGTAGCACCTAGCATCCTATGGTGTACTACATCAGGTTCTAGAAACTTGTCATAACCTATTAAAGCTTCTCTCTCTGCCTTTTAACTAATACTGGCTTTAAACTAACCGCATTATTCAAGCCAGGGGGTACATCCGCCTGTAGCCTAATAATCCACTCAAGTTCTCTCAACTCCAAAAGATTGTTAATGTCACCTTTCCTTAAACTCACTGCCATTTTACTTAATACCCTAAATTTAAATAAATGTCTTTCACCTTTTTCCATGGCATGCTTACTCAGAGCATTTGTCAATACTTTTCTTCTTACTTCAGATTTATGCTCCACTATTCTGTCTCTTAGTTTTCTGATCGTTTTGCCCACATAAAACGATGTACATAAAGTACACGTAGCTGGATACACTATCTTTTCCTCATTACAAGCAGTTAATGTTTTTATAGCAAAGACTTCTCCTGTTATTGGATGTTGAAATTTAGTGTCTCCTTCATATAAATCAGGGGTGTCCAACCTTTTCAGTTGCAAGGGCCGCATTGGGTTAACAAAAATGGTCTGGGGGCAAACGGCAGGTGAGGACCAAAAAAAAAAAAAAAAAAAAGGTCTCACATTAACTGAAGAGCAAAACACTGGTTTATGTGGACTAATGTGGCTGTATTGTAGGTTAATTTGAACAATAAATAAATTAATAAATAAATTAATAAATGCATGCCGTTTATTCAGGTCAGCTGCACAAGTCTTTAACAAAGCAGGCTGCAATGAAAGGTACAGCTGTAGGAGTACATTCATCATGAAAGTAAATGTTCAAGTAAGCTGAGCTTTTGTAGTATAAATTCAGTACATAATGGAAATTGGAAGCAGGTGAACATCTACCATGCTTATGTTAAAAATGTAATTGTAATAATTATGGGCAAGTCATCATCTTGTGTTATAGAAAAAGCAGGGACAAGCAAATGAGTAAAAGCTAGCTTGAAATGTATGGCTGTGGATATATGTGAAAAGGACAGCCTGACTGTACTAATTTGAAATAAAAAAAGACAAACTGTGAGCATTTAGTATGCTATGCACAACTGTGTTTTTCTTCAAAAAGAAGAAAGAAAAAAGGAACAGAAAGACAGAACACAAGCAGCTTTGCTGGAATCTGAGTATTTATGCATCTCATGTTGTCAGCATTAAGTCCCAGCAGGCAACCTCGAAAAGTAGTACCATAGTGCTATTATTATGTGAGCGTCTTAATAAAATTAGAATTATGATTACAAGTATTAATATTAGAACTTCAGTATAATATTAACCACTCTATTTGTATGAATAAAAACTGATACCAACAGTAAACATTACCTAAAAAGTATTTAACCTTAATACAATAAAAACTACTTTATTTGCATGTTTGAATACCACAATTTGAATACCACAATTTGCACAACCATATTTGCAGGTTTGAATACCACAAACTTTCTGTTCCTTGAATACCACACAACATCCCAATATGGGATCAGCATAAAAGCATGACAAAAATCATGCATTTTCATAACATAAGGTAGTTGACATTCAGTTGTACATTGTCGGGTACTCTACCTAGTCTGCCCAAATGCCCAGTGCTTCTTTAGATGTCCCATTGTAGACAGAGGGACACAGACCTGCATCTCAAACAAGAGGCAGTCACATATTACTACCTGAAACAATCAAAAGCATTTTTGCTAATGAAAACACATAATGCATATTCCAGCAGTGAGTTAAAACATTTGGCCAAAGACGGAAAGTTTATTGTTTTAAATCTAGTGAAGTTCTTACAAAACATACTGCAAAATGTTATTTTGAGAATGCTGAAGTTGGGCCCATGGCTAGCCAGTTACTGACTAAATCAGTGACAGATATATTCAGCTGCTGTCAGATGACATCCTTAGGTTAATACTGCTTTAGCCTCATGCCATTTACAAATAAAATTAGCATACCATTAAGTCAGATAAGGAATGTAAGCTCCAACCCTATAAGCAACTATGCTTATGAACAATGATAAATACATCTTCAAAATACAAACATGAACATTCTTATTATCAAATCCATATAGAAAGGACTAAACAGCAACCCCTTGGAAGATTCATTAACTTGCATGGTTATTACACCCTACTTTCTAATCAAAATTCATAATATGTATACCTGACTCTCCACTTGTTAAACATGTTATTAACCTTGTAACCTTGCAGAACTCCTTTATCTGTATAAGCATTTTTACCCTTTCAGTACCCACCACAGACTGACTAAACTCTAACTAACACTACTAGAACATGAGCAAGCAATCTTACAGAGCCTGATGTCAGTCTATTTTAACAAAGCCATTTACATCAAAATAACTAAACTTAAGTGTAGCATTAGTACTCTGTTACCTTGAATTATTCAGATGAAAAAAAAAACAATTTGAATGACATTACTTAGATATCTTTACATGTACTCTGAAAAAAACATATACGGGGCACCAGACCATATTAAAAAAAAGAAAAAAGTAATTACATCTATTTTGCCTACCAGTCCTTTAAGCAGCCTTATATTAATGTTAAATGGGAACTCTGTCATCACCAAAGATATGAATGTTTCCATTACATGACAACATTTGTTGATGATTGCTCTACTAAGACATAGCAGCTAGCTTTACAATAGTACTGATCAAAAGCATATGTAATCGTCGATTAATCATACTGCTTTCACGTTTTATTCTTCAATGTTTTTCAGAGATTGATTTATTGTTTCAGCCCCAACTATGTATTGTAGACACCACCTTCCCCATACAGATGAACTTCCTCACAAGTTTATGTGTTACCCCCCCCCAAAAAAAAAAAATAGAAATATGTACCAGCAGCTACACCACTGCCACATACGCACCGCTGTTTAAAAACAATACCAGCTGTACTGGTAGGCAACATCAACCACAAATGTTAATTACAGAACAGATGCAATAAACTTAACATTTAAATTTCATGGAATTTCATTCACTTGGGCATTGTGTGATGCATGTGGATGGAGTTCTTTACTAAAATAAATTAATTATTGGCGAGCTGAGCCTTCCTCTTGTAACTTACCTTTGTTGTAGTGTAGTAGTCGGTGTGTACATATTTAAATAAACGAAATAAATCCTCTCTCTACGGCTACGCTCCTTCCTGCAGCTTTTCTTTACAAAAATCACCCGAACGGTGTTTTACGATGCATACCAGCGGAAAGACGCTGGTATGGAAAAAACGTTAAAAAAGAAAGTTGGCGCATGCGCAGAAGAGCAAAACTACGCGGACACGGAAAAAAAGTGAAATTAATTTTAAATTTAAATTTAAGGGTCGCGGGCCACATGGAAGAGCTCTGAGGGCCGCATGCGGCCCGCGGGCCGCGGGTTGGACACTCCTGATATAAATCATTGCAACAGGAACAATTATAACATTTAATCATCCCTTCTAAATTATTTTTTCTTTTAGTTTTAACCTGAAAGTCTTTATAGCATATTTTCTGCTTCAGAGCTTCACAGCTCCTGTAAGCAAACCTTGGTTTATCACCTACAATTGATTTTATCTCAGGCATAGCCAATAAAATTGGCCAATTCCTTTCTATTATATTACATACACTCTGTGTATTTAAGTTGTATGTTGTCATATACCTCAAAGTTTCAACAACTGCAGGTGAACCATCATTAGTTTTCTCATTACCAACCGCCAATATTGGTCTATAATTAATCTGTCTACCATCTATTACTTCCTCCCTTATTTTATTTATCAAATGTTTAGAATAACCACTTCTCTCAAACTCTAATGACATCATTTCTACCTGTTCTGAAAAAACATCCTCAACTGTATTCAGCTTACTCAATCTTATAAATTGTGCTTTAATTATTCCTTTAAAAATATGTGGAGCATGCATACTGTCCCTATTCACATACCTCAAAGCATCTACCTCTTTTCTGAACACCTTAGATTCTAATCTGCTATTAACCTTAAACAGCGTTACATCCAAGAAATTCATACTACTAACTAAAGCCTCCATTTTAAACTTTAAAAAGTCAGTTGAGCTATTGAGGTATTGTACATAAACTTCCAATTCCAATAGGGATCCTTTCCATATCATAAAACAATTGTCCACAAATCTTTTGTATAACAACATTTTCTCATTTGAGTAACTACTTTCATCAAATATAACGTTCTTCTCCCACTCATGAAGCACAAGATTGGCATACGTGTTGGCAATGGGAGTACCCATTGCCACACCTGCAAGCTGCAGAAAAGGTTGTGCATCAAAAATAAAAACATTGTGTAACAGAACTACTTCCAAAAGAGAACAGATGGTAGTACACCATAGGATGCTAGATGCTACCAGTGACTTCTTTATTGTGTATAGATATATTAAACACTTATATAATATTTGTATAAGTTATTAATAATTTTTTATAATTTTTTATGTTTTATTCTAAGCAGAAGAGTTTTTATGTAAAGTAAGATTCTTTGTTTCTTTAGTTTTTTTAAGTATTTTTTATTTGGAGCTTTGAGTTGTATATTACTTTTAGTTTTGATTGTTAATTAGGGAGTGGGATGGGCTGAATCATGTGATTTTGTATTCTCCTATTTAAATGTTGATTTTTTTGTAATGACTCATACTGATGAAGGGTGTAGACCCAAAAGCTTTATCTAATAAAGTTCTTGGTGTGGTATCGTGGTTCAGTTGAATTATAGCAGTAACACCTACTGTTGTTTCTACTTGGATATATCTGGTGTATACTGCAGACACCTGGTTATTAAGGAGAGCTTCAGCCTGTGGTGGTTGTGGTGTTTGCTCGGGGAACTTTTGCTGTCTATTCCTGGTGACTGTGTCCAGTGGATTATGAAGATTGAAGTAGGAGAATCCAGTAATTCTGTTAAGAATTTGTTGCGGCTGCATGAGAATCCACTATTAAAAATGGTATATGAAGCTGTCCCTGAGCAATTGCCTCTAGATGTAAAGGTGAAAGAGTTTAAGGAACATTTGTTATGAAGCAGTCCCTGAGCAACTGCCTGTAGACGTAAAGGTGAAAGAGTTTAAGGAACAATTGTTATGAAGTGGTCCCTGAGCAACTGCCTGTAGACGTAAAGGTGAAAGAGTTTAAGGAACATTCGTTATGAAGCGGTCCCTGAGCAGCTGCCTGTAGATGTAAAGGTGAAAGAGTTTAAGGAACATTTGTTATGAAGCGGTCCCTGAGCAGCTGCCTGTAGATGTAAAGGTGAAAGAGTTTAAGGAACATTTGTTATGAAGCGGTCCCTGAGCAACTGCCTGTAGACGTAAAGGTGAAAGAGTTTAAGGAACATTTGTTATGAAGCGGTCCCTGAGTAATTGCCTGTAGATGTAAAGGTGAAAGAGTTTAAGGAACATTTGTTATGAAGTGGTCCCTGAGCAACTGCCTGTAGATGTAAAGGTGAAAGAGTTTAAGGAACCTTTGTTATGAAGCGGTCCCTGAGCAACTGCCTGTAGATGTAAAGGTGAAAGAGTTTAAGGAACATTTGTTATGAAGCGATCCCTGAGCAACTGCCTGTAGACGTAAAGGTGAAAGAGTTTAAGGAACATTTGTTATGAAGCGGTCCCTGAGTAATTGCCTGTAGATGTAAAGGTGAAAGAGTTTAAGGAACATTTGTTATGAAGCGGTCCCTGAGCAACTGCCTGTAGATGTAAAGGTGAAAGAGTTTAAGGAACATTTGTTATGAAGCGGTCCCTGAGCAACTGCCTGTAGACGTAAAGGTGAAAGAGTTTAAGGAAAATTTGTTATGAAGCGGTCCCTGAGCAACTGCCTGTAGATGTAAAGGTGAAAGAGTTTAAGGAACATTTGTTATGAAGCGGTCCCTGAGCAACTGCCTGTAGATGTAAAGGTGAAAGAGTTTAAGGAACATTTGTTATGAAGCGATCCCTGAGCAACTGCCTGTAGACGTAAAGGTGAAAGAGTTTAAGGAACATTTGTTATGAAGCGGTCCCTGAGTAATTGCCTGTAGATGTAAAGGTGAAAGAGTTTAAGGAACATTTGTTATGAAGCGGTCCCTGAGCAACTGCCTGTAGACGTAAAGGTGAAAGAGTTTAAGGAACATTTGTTATCTCTGGAGAAGAAAATGCAAACCTATAAACATCTGCAGTGGCAGCGACTGAGTTTTCAGGCATATCTTGAATTGGGTATTGTGCCGAGAGGTCTAAGAATACTAAAGATGCCCTCTTATGGCAATACCTATAATGACTTACTGATGCAATATCAGCAATTAAACCTTAAGCTAAGTGCTGATTATATGAAACTGATGAATACATTTTTTGAGCCTATAGAAAGTAAGCTCATAGAAGAAATTGAACAGCTTGAAAGTATTATTATTAGTTTACCTTGTTTTAATGATTCGGTGGGGCTATATCAGAGCTTCCTAACCCGAATGCATGTGTTGGACTCAAAATTACAGCAAAGGAAAAGAAATAAATTACATAGAGATATGGGCGATTTCAAGCAGAATCGTATTTTTTCTTGGCCAAGAGAAGAAGGTAATGTGGCAACTTTTAATAAGAAAACATCGGCTACTATGGCTAAAAAAATGGGTCCATTGGATCAACTTGATGTATTTGAGGAACAGAAGACAGAAGTAACCTCTGCTATACATCATAGTACTGAGCATGTAAAATCTGTTTCCAGATCGGTTTCTTTATCTGAAAATGGCAATGTACCTTTAAGTGAAGGAGAGGGCGTGGCGCAAAGTCTGACTTCCAGTAATGGCGGGTCCGAGGCTATGAAGGAAGGTGCTGTGCGTCCCAAAATAAGGGAAGGTATGGCGTCTAGTGCGACAAGTTTGAATAAAAAAGCCCTGCAAAGGGAAATAACTTCTTTTTCTCCTTTTTTGCTGAAGCAGCCAAAGAAGGTTGCTTCGCAAGTACAGTCGAAAGAGTCTCGCTTGCAGTATCAACAGCAACAGCAGCAGACAGTCTTAGGGAAGAGGAAGAACAACAGTCCGTTGGTGCACAACAAGCTGGTCAAACGATAGTTAAACCAATTAAAGGTACTGTAAACCTTTCCAAGGTTCTATTGACAGAAGCGCAACTATTATTGCTGAGTAAAGGCTTAAAGTTCATTCCGAATGCAAGGGATGACATTGTACAAGTAATTATAGACTTGAAAATGTTTGTGCGTTTGGTTAGTCTCAAATTGATTTTTAAGAATGATGGTATGTATAAGCCAGTTTGTAGAAAGTTAAGCATTTTCATGCCAGTATTATGCCCTATTTTAAATAAATTTTCCTGTATTGTTGAACGTGAATTACGACTTTACTATAATAGTAGTGCTGTTCATAAAAGGTTTTATAACACAACTTTTGCTGAACACTTGGCCTTAAGGGAATTACAAGCTTGTGATACTATAATAATAAAGCAAGCTGACAAAGGGGGAGCAATTGTGGTAATGGAGAAGAATGAATACTTTGAAAACTTTAAACTGTTACTGAATGATTTAAATACATTTAGGAGAATTTCCCTTGTGGAAGTTCAACAAATAGTAACTGAAGTTAATATGGCTGTTTATGAGCTTCAGATTAATGATGATTTGAGTGTGGAATTATTTAATTATTTGACTGTTCCTTGTCCCAGAACACCTCAAATATATGGTATCCCAAAAATACATAAAAATATCGCCAACCCACCCTTGAGACCCATTGTCTCGGGTGGGGGATGGGTGACAGAACCAATTTCCAAATACTTACAAAATGTTTTGGGGAAATATTTGGATATCTGTCCCACTGTGTTAAAGGATGCAAATGATTTTTTAGGTAGTCTTTATAACTGGCAGTTGAGTAATAATGTGGCTGAATATATTATGGTTACTATGGAGATCACCTCACTTTTCACTGTTGTTCCCAATGATTATGGGGTTAACGCTATACATGATTTTCTGAATAAGGAGGTGAGGATGGTTGGAAGAGACATTGAGACCATCTGTTCTCTTTTGGGAGTAGTTTTGTTACACAATGTTTTTATTTTTGATGCACAACCTTTTCTGCAGCTTGCAGGTGTGGCAATGGGTACTCCCATTACCAACACGTATGCCAATCTTGTGCTTCATGAGTGGGAGAAGAACGTTATACTTGATGAAAGCAGTTGCTCAAATGAGAAAATGTTCTACAAAAGATTTGTGGACGATTGTTTTATGATATGGAAAGGATCCCTATTGGAATTGGAAGTTTATGTACAATACCTCAATAGCTCAACTGACTTTTTAAAGTTTAAAATGGAGGCTTCAGTTAGTAGTATGAATTTCTTGGATGTAACGCTGTTTAAGGTTAATAGCAGATTAGAATCTAAGGTGTTCAGAAAAGAGGTAGATGCTTTGAGGTATGTGAATAGGGACAGTATGCATGCTCCACATATTTTTAAAGGAATAATTAAAGCACAATTTATAAGACTGAGTAAGCTGAATACAGTTGAGGATGTTTTTTCGGAATAGGTAGAAATTATGTCATTAGAGTTTGAGAGAAGTGGTTATTCTAAACATTTGATAAATAAAATAAGGGAGGAAGTTATAGATGGTAGACAGATTAATTATAGACCAATATTGGCGGTTGGTAATGAGAAAACTAATGATGGTTCACCTGCAGTTGTTGAAACTTTGAGGTATATGACAACATACAACTTAAATACATGGAGTGTATGTAATATAATAGAAAGGAATTGGCCAATTTTATTGGCTATGCCTGAGATAAAATCAATTGTAGGTGATAAACCAAGGTTTGCTTACAGGAGCTGTGAAGCTCTGAAGCAGAAAATATGCTATAAAGACTTTCAGGTTAAAACTAAAAGAAAAAATGATTTAGAAGGGATGATTAAATGTTATAATTGTTCCTGTTGCAATGATTTATATGAAGGAGACACTAAATTTCAACATTCAATAACAAGAGAAGTCTTTGCTATAAAAACATTAACTGCTTGTAATGAGGAAAAGATAGTGTATCCAGCTACGTGTACTTTATGTACATCGTTCTATGTGGACAAAACGATCAGAAAACTAAGAGAGAGAATAGTGGAGCATAAATCTGAAGTAAGAAGAAAAGTATTGACAAATGCTCTGAGTAAGCATTCCATGGAAAAAGGTGAAAGACATGTATTTAAATTTAGGGTATTAAGTAAAATGGCAGTGAGTTTAAGGAAAGGTGACATTAACAATCTTTTGGAGTTGAGAGAACTTGAGTGGATTATTAGGCTACAGGCGGATGTACCCCCTGGCTTGAATAATGCGGTTAGTTTAAAGCCAGTATTAGTTAAAAGGCAGAGAGAGAAGCTTTAATAGGTTATGACAAGTTTCTAGAACCTGATGTAGTACACCATAGGATGCTAGATGCTACCAGTGACTCTTTTATTGTGTATAGATATATTAAACACTTATATAATATTTGTATAAGTAATTAATATTTTTTTTATAATTTTTTATGTTTTATTCTAAGCAGAAGAGTTTTTATGTAAAGTAAGATTCTTTGTTTCTTTAGTTTTTTTAAGTATTTTTTATTTGGAGCTTTGAGTTGTATATTACTTTTAGTTTTGATTGTTAATTAGGGAGTGGGATGGGCTGAATCATGTGAGTTTGTATTCTCCTATTTAAATGTTGATTTGTTTTGTAATGACTCATACTGATGAAGGGTGCAGACCTGAAAGCTTTATCTAATAAAGTTCTTGGTGTGGTATCGTGGTACAGCTGTGATGCATGCCAGATGTGGGAGTCATGATAGCTTCAAGGGCTGCCAGCACATACATTCATGATAATGCCCTGGGCATTGCACATGACCTGGCAGTTGATGGAGGGAAATCCCTTACCCTGTTCACCAGGTGGTGCTTTGATTGGATGTGCATGCAGTCTATGGCACCCGGTACCTCCAGGTATTCTGCTACATGGTGGAAGAGACGCATATTGCTGGTTCTCTTCTCACTCATTTTGGCGAAGTACATGTACTCACCGGCATGTGGTAGCATGGTATCCAGGAATTGGTGGAGTACCCTGGATGCAAATGCCTGTGGGACCCCATGATGTGCCCAATAGGTCTTTGGAAAATACCTGTAGCTAGAATTTTTAAGGCTACACATACCTTGGTATCCACTGGGATGGGTTTCCCTCTGTTGGCTCTTGGTCTGAGTTGAGGCCAGCAAAGCTCGATGATTTGCTGAAGTATGTGTCTCTGTCTACCCTGTAGTGCTCTGCTATCTCCAGATCATGTAGCCCCTGGTAAGTTACCCTATGTCTGAACACTCTTTCCTCCTCCTCAGTCTGTGGTGGTTGTCAGCATTATCCTCCTCTCTGCCCTCAGCCTCTAGCACATACTGATGGATCAAAGCAATGGCAGGCCCTAGCATTTTTCCAGTTAAAATGATGCATTCCACCTGCTAGCTATGTAATTTGCTCTTGATTGCTTTTATTCTGCTATTTTCTTTTTTTAACAGTCCTCCTATTTCCGTTTTTTTTTATTTGTTTTAGACTCAGTGCATGCCATGCATACACATTTAGCTATTGTAAACATGAAAAAATGGCCCTCCTGGATGCGAACACGCTCTTCATTTCATGGAATAAGTCAATACAGCCTCAGACACACCCCCCCTTGCTTAGCTGTGCTTAGCTAAGCTTATCTGTGTGCCATAGGGCCCCAATGTGCTTACAACATGCCTGACACCCTCCCCTTTTTCATGTATGTTACTCCTCCTAGTTACACAATCATGCTATAGCACCTACATGGTTATTTGTAGTTTAGCACTTAGAAGATTTTTATGATTCAGTAAATTTCCCCTCATTTGTATAACCACTGCCTTAGTCCATAGTTATTGCACTAACACAGACCCTTTCCCCTTAACAGCCACTGTTCCATGGTATTGTTTTGATTCCACATGCCATAGACTATAATGGCAAAATGCAGATTTCCCTTAGAATTGAGTTTTCACATTTTGCTTTTATTTTCGACACGATCCCTTTTGAGCGCCTCTGCCCTATGCTTAAATGGCCGAGATCGGCCAAAAAAAAAAACTTTAATTTTTGGAAAAATAAAGCACTTTTCCATGCCAATGGCCATACATTTGCCCACTGGCATGCCGAAAGACTATAATACATGCTTTTTTGGGAGCTGTCATGCTTCCGTTTTGTTATTTGCAGAAATGTATTCGGTTAGTAACCAAATACATTTCTGGAACTAACACTGTTCTTGCACAGATACCTGCCTGCTTGCTGAATCACTAATTCTCCTCATTTGCATGGTTTTCACCAGCAAATGAGGAAACTAGCATTCTGCACTGATTTCTGTGTAAGAACAGTGTAGGCAGGCTCGTGCACATCAAGACACTAATTAACTGGATCTCCCGGCGGCCATATTCCATACAGGAGTGGCTACACTGCTCCTGCATGGAAAAAATTACTTAATTGAATCCCAGGGAAGGTTTTGATTATTTTTTATTGGTAATACTGGGCCAGGACTTAATTCACTAACATATGCCAGGATGAATTTAAGAACTGTTATTGGAAAAATAATTATTTCAGTCGAGACACTGATAGTCTATGATAAAGTGAATTTTATGTTATGGAGAATGTTGACATTGGCTTATGTCACACAGACAATCTATTTAGGCCTAATTTGTATGCTCCTGATATAATTGTAATGAATAGTATTTATACAGTAAAATTTAATTACATATTTTGCTATTGCGAAGTTACTGGCATAATAAGAAATAAGTATTGATAATGTTTGCTATTATGCATAAAAAATGTCTATGTTTTAAAATAATCTTTTTGTAATTATTCTGCTATATTAAGTTTAAGTAATCATGGTAGGTTAGGGACTTGTTTAAGTAGTTCTGTATCTTTCTGAAGTATAGTGACAGAGACAGGAGGCACAGAACTGGGAGATCTAAATGTAGTTGCAGGCAGGGCAGGTGGGGATGGAGGTGGGGAAAAAAGTGAAGTGGAGGACAGCACATGTCGAGCTTCTGGAGAGTCTCAGCATGTGCTTCTTTAGAGCAAAGTGGTGTCACATAGCTAAGTGATAATCAGCTTTGCAAAGGTTTAGTATGCTATAAGAATAACAATATATAACTTGAAAGAGGATCTCAGTTGTATGGTAAAGTACAAAAGGCACAATGTACATAGTTAGCTTTAAAACAGTATCCAGGAATACTTGTTTCATTTTAATGCAGTAAGTAACTTTTGCATAATCCTTTAAACAGCTATATAATGCTTAAACAACATACATTAAGCTTATAGACTGAACTTAGTAATAAGTATACAAGATTAGAGAAAATTATGCCAACTTCAGGTAGACAGTACATATATATGTATGGAAAATATTTATTATAATATGCAACATTAAGCAACAGACCTGTTAATAATGTCATCTTTGCTTTTGTATCAAGTGGGAGGAATTATAGTCTGCTCCCACTAAAACACATTTATATATATTTAAATGTATGACCCTGTAGGTACGTCTCAATAACTCCTGAAAGAGTAAGTAAAGATCAGATATGATGCAGCTCTGTATTTAGATATTTATTATGTTATGGTTAAACAGTGTTAATTAACAGAATGCTCTTATAAATTCACAACAAATGCCTACTTACTTCTCACACCCTTATATACTACCCCTCTCTTCATAAATGCGCATTCAACCTAAAAAAACCTGAACAGTGCTACAACAAAATAACTAAGTTCACTGCAAACAAAATAATCTACCACTGACTACCTAAAACAACTTAGCTTGAATATTCAAATTACCCCAACTATTGTCAACTCAAAAGAGCACATAAAATTTTGCCAACCTAGACTGCTGTTCATCCCTTAAATTTTTTCTTCAGTGGGACTTCCAAGATGGCTGCACAGTGATTAACCACTTGACTTCAGCTCTTCCAGTGTGAAAGAAGAAACTCAGAGATAAGAGCTAGTAATTCTGCCAGTTTTAATAAAATTCAGTTGGTGGCTAGTAAGTACACTGCTTGGATACCAGCAATGAAGAAACTTAGAGATCCTGAAAGAAAATCAGCTAGAAAAGGTGAAGACAAAAATACCAACAGGGAAGAATCCTGCAGTTGCTCAGCAAAAAGAGTTCAAGGTCTAGCTTTGGTACAAGAGACGGCATCCAGTAATTTAAAGAACAAAATAAATCCAATGTGCTCAGAGCGGATTAAAATAAATGAAACATTGAAGGAGTATATCGACTCAAACAATAAAAGGTTGGGAAAAATGGAAGAAGCTTTAAACAGCTATATAGATGAACTGATAAAACTGCAAAAATAACAAGTCAAAAAGAAGAAAAGGCTGGCTACGTATGAGACTGCTCAAGAAGAGCTGTTTCAAAAAATGGTAGAGTTATATGACAGAGCATGCTGAGAAAACCTGAGATTTATTTGTTGGATCAAAGAAACTGGAAGGAACAAACTGTATTAATTTTATGAAAGCACAAATAAGCAACTGGACTCCTATTCCACAGTAGAATTTGTTAACTGAAAGAGCACATTGTGTGTATGCCTCAAACCTGGCCATGAGAAAGCAGCCATGATCTATATTAGTAAAGATGCAATCATACCAGCAGAAAGAGTTGATCTTGACAAAACTGTGGCAGATAGGCAAATATTAAAAACTGGAGTCAGTTCAGTTCAGTGACTGTTGAAAATGATTATTCACTGTACACAAGAAAGAAGAGAAGCAAATTTATCCCAGCAATAAAGGAATGTCAAGAAGCAGGTATAAGATTCAAGCTGCAATATCCACTCTCTTCAGAATATATTTTTCCTGGAGGGTCACATTCATTTTTGATGCAGAACAGGCTAAGAAGGAAATGCAAGTTTGTCCAACAAAAAGTGTGCCATCATACAGAAGGTGACGTTGATTCTCACTCTTCTGATAATAAAGCTCAGAGAGAGACTTTGCCAGTGAAACCTTTTCCAGTGTTCCAAATGAAAATGCTTGGGAGCAGAAAAAAGCAAAGAAGCTCATTAGAAGAATCAGGAGTGCCTTGGACTTGAACTGGAGTCTGGGGTTGGGAGATGGACATGAACTGGAAGAAGACCAACAGCATTGAAATTAGTGAATATATGTGAAACTATAAAGCATCAATCACATTTGTGATGTATGGCTTTACAAGAAAAAGTAGCTGAGAAATACTGGACTTTTGTTGACATTGTTAAACTTGTGGGGTATACTGAAAGGCATATACCCCACTCCTTGTCATTCATGTTTGGAAAGACACTAAAAGGAAAAAGAAAAAAGTAACTGACACCCATGCAGATGGACAATAGAGGTATAACTGCTGAATCCTACACAAATGCACTTTATAAGCACTTACACAAGTGCATGGATCATGCTATCCTTAACAGAACCAAGATGCTATCCTCCCAGAAAAAGGAAGCCAATCTGGTGGTTCCCTGCCATAAACAAACTCTACAACAGAAGAAAGAAACTGTTGCAAAAAGGAGTAAAATCCCATGATTGGAGGAACTCCCTGGTCAGCCTCAGTAAAAAGCTGAGATCCCTCATAAAATCATCCAAAGCTAGTTATGAAAACAAAATCGTCACTGATTCTAAAGATAACCACAAAGCATTCTATAGCTATGTCAAACATCTCAATGGCAGCACTCAGATCTGCCCTGAGTTAAAGTACAATGGCACTAAATATACAGACCCAACTGATATTGCCAACATCCTGGCAGATAAATTCAGTGCTAACTTTACCCCCCTCTCACCCCCTAAAGGGCCCATCTCTATACTGGAAGAATGCAAAGTTCCTGTAATCATGGCTCCACAGATAAAAAACACACTCTCTAAAGCCAAGAACACAGCATCCATGGGACCTGACAACATCTCAGGCTGCGTTCTACATGAACTACAGAACAAACACACCCCACCTAAGTACCATGTTCAATCATAGCCTCACCTCAGGCTTTTTGACCACTGAATGGCATACAGTGATGGTTATCCCACTCCACAAAGGGGGAGCCACCACAGACCACAGGAACTACTGCCCCATTAGCCTGATGAGCTTGTTTTACAAGGCCATGGAACGTATCATCATGAAACTTATAAACAAAGACATTGGTAATCTCCAAACTCTGGACCCCACCCAGTTCAGGTTTGTAAAAGGCAGATCATGTCTCCTAAACCTGATGGACTTCTTTGAAGCAGTCACCAAAGCCATAGATGAAGGTAAGGTGGTTCACACAGCCTATCTAGATCTCGCCAAGGCTTTCGACACCATCCCCCACTCTAGAGTTATAAATAAGCTATGTCAAATCCAGAGCTGTTGGACATGCTCCACTTACAGAAATCTCAATCCCTCCAAGTTACATGCTCTAGGGACGTAAACCTTGTCACCACAGAACATACTGGAGGGATAGATTCCTGCCCAAGAGTCTTCTCATACTCTGGAACAAACTACCTATCTATATCAAACAAAGCTCCTCATTAGCACTTTTCAAGAAAAATCTTGATGATTGGATGGGAAATAAGAAATTCACCCCGGGGATCACTTCTGTGGCTCTGCTCAACAGGGCACAGGAAAATAATTTTCTTAGGTGGCAAAAGCCAGGGTACTTTTTTTGTCTAGGCGTATATAGACCCTAGGTTCAATAGCCTAAAACCTACCTTTGAACCTATGAACCTATGAACATGCACCATGGCATAGCTAACCTTAAATTTAGGTTAGGTAATACCCGTGGGTGCAGCTGTTGATTTGAGACAATTCTTCCCATCAGAAGGGTTAGACTTAATTGTTCGAAGATATACATAGTTTTGTGTGTTTGTTTTAAGTTAATAGGCTCTAAGAGTGTTCTGGAGGTATGTTTGTTTTTTTTTCTGAATTATTTTTTAAAACAAAAATACTTTCAAAATGCCACATAGGTTCAAATGGGGATGACAAGAAACATCTGTATAAAAGATCAACCTGCCAAACATTAGTGGGTACATGTCTTGATACAAGTAACACAAAAGCTGGAAATAGACATTTGAAAAAGCTGTCATATATAATAGGAAGGAATAATTGCTTCATATCATAATGGCTGTATTAAACATATTATTTTGGAATATGAATGGCCTCACAGGTATAGGCAGAAAGGTAAGAGTACTGAACTATATTAAGAAATACAGAGTGCAAACAACAAAGCTACAGGAGACACATTTGGAAAGAAGTGAGCATGTGAATTTGATAAAGAAAGGATTTCAGGATGGATATTCAGCGGAATATCAGGGACAAAGGAAACAGGGAGTATTAATTGCTAGAGGAGATCCAATAGTAATAGAAAAGGAACAAAGATAATAATGGTAGATCTGTAGTAGTAAAGGGCTACTGACAAGGGATGGGGATTATACTGGCAAGTATATATATATATATATATATATATATATATATATATATATATATATATATATATATATTTCACCTAAAACTGCAATTATGGAGCTTAAGAAAAAAATTAAGAGAAATAATCAGCAGAGAATATTACTTATACATAGGGACTGGAACTTGATTTGCAACAGTAGGGATCTATCTGGGGGACCTAGAAGGGAAAATATAACAAAATAGGGTAGATTTCTGAAGATAGTCATGAAAATATGTGGTATGGATGAAGTGAATTCAGTAGCAGGAACTCAGAGAAAATGTACATATCAACCCCACAGGGTTCAATAACTGTCCTAGACTAGACAGAAATTATATTTCACAGGAACATGTGCATTTTATTGAAAGCTTCAACACACATCCTAAAACTATTACAGATCATGTACCAATAGCAACTAAGATAAAAATGCAGGGTAATGAAGTAATAATGAGAGACTGGCACTTCCCCACCTACCTGTTAAAAATGAGCAATTTAAGGAACGAGTACTGGAAATTATTGAAAAATGATTAGGGAAGATAGAAATTTCTTCAGATGTTTTAGCTAGTGAGTAGGATAAAATGAAAGTTGAGTTCAAAACTAGGGTAGGAATAAAAGAAAAAGAGATATAGTTAGGAAGTAGCAGGAATTATTTAGAGGGGCTTACAAATGTTAAAATATTGCAGAATAAGAAGAATTTCATGGAACAAGAAGAGGCACAAATGCAGAGTGATAAAGAGAAAATAAGGGACTATCTAAAGTGCTAAAGAGAAAATAAAGGGCTATCTAAGGGTCTATCTGGATAATAAGCATGATTTTAGAAAGATTGCTGTTTTTGATAATAACTCCAGAGTGCAAAAACCTATAGCACAATTTCTTAGGCAATAGAAAGTAGAAAGGATTGTTACCAAATGTAGCGAGCCTATAAGAAAAATAATCAGAGATCCTGGAGAGTTATTACAGATATTTGGTAAATTTTATGAAAATGTGTATTAAGCAGAGAAATGTTGAAATCAAGAAAGCATAAATGGAAATATTTATAGAAGACTTAATTATGCCAAAGTTAGAGGTAGGTGAGGCTCCGCAATTAACATTTAAGATATGAGGTGATGAGATAAAAATGGTGACATATAATCAATCTGCAGGAAATTGTCCAGGAATACATGGTATTCCTGTGGAAGTTTGAAAGCTAGGAGGGAAGAATGTGATAAAGTTCTGGAGGGTTTTGTTTAACCAGTATTTTAAAAGAAGAAGCACCAACATCTTGGAAAAATGCTGTGGTGGCTGTAGTACATAAAGACAGCAAAGACCCATCAAACCCAGCTTCATGTGAGCCCATTTCAATTTTAAACTATGATTATAAAGTTTTTGTGTCTATAATAGCTAAAAGAATAGCAATGGTTTTGCCAAAATACATAGATATGGATCAGTATGGTTTTGTGGAGGGGAGGCAAATATTTGACAACATTACCAAAACAATGATGATCCAGGGGGAAGCAAAATCTAAGAAAATATCACTGTTGGTGGTAGGTCTTGATGCAGATAGAGCTTTCAACAGAGTAAGCTTGGATTTTATGAGTAGGGCAATCAAAGCATTTGTATTACCTGATATAATAAGAAGGTTAATTAAGAGGATATATGAGGGATCTGAGGCAAAATTAAAGTAGGATAGTTCCTCTCTGACAAACTGAGTTTGAAAAGAGGAGCCAGGTAGAGTTGTCCTCTTTCCCCTTTGTTATTTACTTTATATTTACAGCCATTGACAAAGAAGATAAGGGACTCAGAAATTCAAGGATATAACTGGCATGGTAGTCAGGAAAAGTTGACTTTATTTGCAGATGATATTATTTTGTACCTGATAAAACAAGAAGATGACATCTCAGTGATGTGGAACATTTGAGACAGTTTCAGGTCTTTTTGGGATATAAAATTAATGAAGATAAAAGAAAAACTATAGCTGTAAACTATCTATCTACATATGAACTGGTTCAGCAATCCCCATATTTATGGGGACATGATAAGAATTTTCTTCAGTGGTATATTCCCATTAGAAAACATTGCCACAACAATAAATTCCTGACATATACCAATCCCTCCCATAACTCCTACTGTGACTCCTTTACTGTGGCTATGTTGCTAAAATCAGGAACTGCCTACTCACCTCCATCTGGCATATCAGTAAACCCAACCTATTCAAGTCCTCACTAAAATCATATATCAAGAATACCCAGATCTGGCACTGTACCTCTCCCACTGGGAAAACCTTCTCTCTTTCTGACAGCCTCTACTTCATCTAAATTTCCTTTAATTTCTTTGTAATCACATAGGACCTTGAATTTTAGATATAGCTCCTATAACTTCAGTTATTCACCTCTATGTTCCCTTCACTATACTGTATACCTTACTTAAACACCCTTAGCCT
>NC_056747.1:1332080568-1332123068 GCF_019279795.1 Protopterus annectens
GGGGTGCCTTCTGTGTGCCATCTGCATGTCTTTCCTGCATTTGTGTGGGTTTCCTTTGGGTGTTCCGGTTATCTCCCTCATTCCAAAGATGTGTGTCTGGAGTGTTTCTCCCCAGGCCTCCACTGAAAATGGGCTCTGTCCCAGTTGCACATTCCTGGTAAATAAATAAAATTATCAAATGTGCTCAATACATGCAAACTGGATGAGAAACTGACTCAGTGAGCACAACTGTGCAAAACTAAACTATACAATCTCTGTTTTCCCTAAGAAATCTCTGCTAATGTGGTTTCTAAGAGATCACTGGCAGTGACTCTGTTGGTTTACCTTTAAATTGTCAATCACACTTTGTCGAATGGCCACTTTATCGACGTGGTTTGCGCGAACCAAAACCGTGAAAAATTTTAAACATCGAAAAACATTCAACATTTGACATTTCCGGCCATGCAACACCTCCACACCAATGCTACCAGGGGTCAAAAAGGGTCGAGGTTTTGCCGTTTGCATATTCGGAATTCGATGTTGGAGACATTTGCATTTCAGCATTCACGGAAGTCGTGTCGCCTATATCGGGATCAACAATATAAAGGTAAACTGACTCTGTTATATTGGGAGATTTCTTCAATAACTACGTATGTGAGACCATGGAGTTGGTACTGATGGAGGTACAGGGGACAGCTTGCCTCCATCTACAAAAATGCTTACAGCAAATTTTGACATCAGGTTAATTTCCTAAGCAGTTCTGTTTGAAGAGCTGGTTTGTTGCTGAGCTATAACTTGATGAGTCACAGGTGAAGTACATCAAACAGTTGGAAAAGAGCCACTCTCTTGCTGATAAACAAATCTGGCATGTAAGTGCTCACATTGATTTTTCTGCCCACCTTAGACTTTTGGGGCTAAGTTCTTCCAGATTTTTACAGTGTGTAGCAGATCTTTGAATAAAGCAAATGTTTCTTTTTCAATCCCTATGAATGACCATCAGCTGTCACTAACTCATCTTCTCATTTTCTGGGCCTACTAGATCTGCCTTAGCATCCCCCAGGTTTTACCTAATCCATTTCCTGGGCCGGTGAAGAGATCGAGAACTCTGGATGCAGTGTCATACTGCTGCTGGGGAGTATGTTCTAACATTACCTCTTGACAGCCTTGTAAGATATGTAATGGCTGCCTTCAGGAGGTGCAAAAGCTCTTTCACAGATGAACAACCCCCCAGACCAAGCAGTACAGCACTTGTAGCATGATGTTTACCAAGCCTTTAATGCTATTATTGCAGCCAGTGTGGGCTGTCCCCCCAGGATGGCTGAGCTGGCATTGTCCACTCACTCCCATTCTCTCTTACCTCCTCTGTCCAGCACTCATGCCTGTAGCTGAATATGGGTGGGATTTATCCTTTGGTGTCATGGAACCAAGTATGAATACAGTAAATCTTGGCAAGTACCACTAACATCCTCTAAATGCCTCCTAGAGAAATTATCAATCTCATCTCCAGAAAAAGAAATACTGATAATCTTATGAGCTGCTCATTGCCTCATCTCTTTCCAAATGTCCTTGAGTACTACTATTATACTACTGGACTTCACTATTTTCTGCTTCTACTTAGGTTCATAGATAGGTTTATAGATTAGTACTAAGCTATCTGCCCTTTCAAGCCATTTTAAGCCTAGCCAGTTATTCATTGTAAGTCTCAAACCCTGCACCTTGTGTTTGTAAGGCAAACCCCTTAACCATTAGGCCACCCCCCAACCCCTACTGTGTAAAATGCTCTCTATCTTGGTCCACTACAGCGCAGTTTTAACCTTTCCTAAACTGTTCCTTTCTGTAACTACTTTCTGGTGGCACGTTCATTATGAATGCCTTAGTGGTAACATTCCAGCCTCACTGACCTAAGCTTTGTAGTTCAGTCCTAACTTCTGGTCAATGTTTGTGTGGAATTTTGCAACTTATCCCCCTGTCTCCATGGCCTTTCAACAGGTGCTTAAGTTTCCACATGCTGTTTGATTGACTAACTAAACTGGACTAATAATATAACATATGCTGTATTTGCATTTGCTCCTGTGGCCCAGGTGATGTCTAAAAAGAAGTCATTCACCTACCCAGTTAACAAAGAAATAAGTATTAAATCAAAACAAAAATGCAGCAAAAATCAATACATTAAATGTAGGACAGTTAATAAAGTTTGCACCAACATTCCTTCCACCATAAATATATTTCTGATATTTCTGATGAACCTCAGTGTGTCATATAATATGATGCTAATCAAAAAGTGAAACATCATCTTCCACTGAAATTCTGATCTTGACTCCTGAAGAGATGTGAGCACTGCCCGATCATAAAAAGCCAAGAAACTCCGAGTACTGGAAATGCGGGGTTTAGTAATATATCCAAGAAATTCAAACAACTGCAGCAAGTAACAACAGTTTTATCTGAACCACAAAGCTTTCAGGACTGGCCCCTCTTCAGTGTGTATATTAAAAAACTCAAGAACAATCACTTAAGTACTCAAGTCACAGCCTGATTATCCAGGGGCAGAACAACTTCACTTTCCCTTCTTCCTCAGCCATCCTTTTTGTTGTGTGTGTGTGTGTGTGTGTGTGTGTGTGTGTGTGTGTGTGTGTGTGTGTGTGTGTGTGTATCTAGATATGTTTATATATATATATATATATATATATATATATATATATATATATATATATATATATATATATATATGGGTTCACTACATATGACTGAAAGTTCATTTGACCTAAGTCCATATGACTGAGACCATATTACCGAAAGTTCATTTCACCGAAAGCCCATATGACCGAAAACTCATTTGACCGAAAAACAGCACTGGCAGGTATATGCCCATTTCCCCACTCAACTATAGCGCGACTCTGGAGTGAGAATATTAAGTTGGGGGAGTGTGGGGGGCATGGCCCCCCACACCCCGCAACTTAATATTCTCACTCCAGGGTCACGCTACAGTGGGGAACTGGGCATATACCTACCAGTGCTGTTTTTTGGTCAAATTTGGGGTTGGGAGGGTGGCCTAATGGTTAAGGAGTTTGCCTTACAAACACAAGGTACAGGGTTTGAATATCACAAGCAATAATTGGCTAGGCTTACAACAGTTTGCAAGGGCAGTTAGCTTAGTACTAACCTATGAACCTATGAGCCATATTGTCGAACATTGGAATGTCAAGACCAAAATGTTGGAAGTTCTAATGATTGCAAGTTTAAAAGATCAAGTATTATAATATTGAATTAACAGCATGAAGTCTCCCATGAAAGCATTGACATGTATATTGTATTGCGGTTTAGTATGCAATTGTATTTAATAGCGTTTACCACTTTAAGAAGTTCATCTTGATCTTCTAAAAGTTGCATAGAACACAATCTGTAGTCCTGGAGTAATAGAGAATGTGTATGCTTTAACTAAATCACAGAAGGGAAAGGATATCCTAGTTATTGATGGTGATATTTACAACCTAGAATGTACAGTTAACTGGAAAAGGTATTGGTGCTGTAAACAAAAGTTATTAACCAAATAACGTCACTGTAAATAGTGATTGCTGTTATCACTTTTCTGGTGTTCATTTTGTTTTTGTATGGGATATTATACATTTTTAAAGGAGTTTTAGTTTTGTGTGTATATATATTGCAAACCATCATTTTTTTTGGGATGCTTGAAAAAAGCATTTTCCAACTAAAAAGTGATTTGTGGTGTGATATGCTATGATTTAAGTTTGAAGTGCCACTAGTTGCTGGTATGGAATGATTCATTGTGGAATACACAGGGCTCAAAATAAGAGTGTGTCTCCGTCATATCCAGATGCTGCATTATGGTGTATTATGATTTTCTGAATGATTTGCGAGACTCTGATGCTGCAATGTTTTCAGCTGCTAATGCAATATTGTAATACTCGATCTTTTAAACTTGCGATCATTAGAACTTCCAACATTTTGGGCTCGATATTCTGATGTTTGACAATATGGTAATTTGATTTTATCAAGTGGAACCATATATATATATATATATATATATATATATATATATATATATATATATATATATATATATATATATATATATATATATATATATATATATATATATATATATATACATATATATATATATATACATATATATATATATGTATATTATATATATCTATATGGGGCTACATCAAGGATCAGCTCTGAGCCCTTTCTTATTTGCAATGGTGATGGACAGGTTGACAGATGGGATCAGACAGGAGTCCCCGTGGACTATGATGTTTACAGATGACATTGTGATCTGTAGTGAGAGTAGGGAACAGGTGGAGGAGACCCTGGAGAGATGGAGATATGCTCTAGAGAGAAGAGGAATGAAGGTCAGCAGGACTAAGACAGAATATATGTGTGTGAATGAGAGGGAGGATAGAGGAATGGTGAGGATGCAAGGAGTAGAGGTGGCGAAGGTGGATGAGTTTAAATACTTGGGGTCAATAGTTCAGAGTAATGGTGAGTGTGGAAGAGAGGTGAAGAAGAGAGTACAGGCAGGATGGAGTGGGTGGAGAAGAGTGTCAGGAGTGATTTGTGACAGACAAGTACTTGTAAGAATGAAAGGGAAGGTCTATAAGAGGGTAATGAGACCAGCTATGTTATATGGGTTGGAAACAGTGGCATTGACAAAAAGGCAGGAGTTTGAGCTGGATATGGCAGAATTAAAGATGTTAAAATTTGCACTGGGTGTGACAAGGGTGGACAGGATTAGGAATAAGTATATTAGAGGGTCAGCCCAGGTTGGAAGGTTTGGAGACAAAGCCAGAGAGGCATGATTACGTTGGTTTGGACATGTGCTGAGGAGAGATGCTGAGTATATTGGGAAAAAGATGCTAAGGATGAAGCTACGAGGTAACAGGAAAAGAAGAAGGCCTAAGATAAGGTTTATGGATGTGGTGAGAGAGGACATGCGGGTGGTTGGTATGACAGAGCAAGATGCAGAGGACAGGAAGAAATGGAAACAGGTGATCTGCTGTGGCGACCCCTAATGGGAACAGCCAAAAGAAGATGATGATATATATATATATATATATATATATATATATATATATATATATATATATATATATATATATATATATATATATATGGGTTACCCTTAATTAATCTATGGACCACTCCATCAAAACTCACTCCATCGATGCCGCAAAACATCAACAACCCAACGGCCGATGTTATTCACACGGTAAGTAACGATTTTGCCAGGAACCTGAACTTTGCCCCGTCCCCCCATGGTAGTGCATTCTCAGAGTTGGAATATTAAGTAAGGGGGTGTGGGGGCGAATCCCCCCACATAGGGGAGTGTGGGGAGTGTAGCCCCCCACATGTGTGTGTTTGTTTTAATGGTAAGTTTCTCTTTGTGGATGGGCAAACAGTTACTTACCATGTGAGTAATGTTGGCTGTCGGGTTGTCGATATTTTGCGGCATCGATGAAGTGAGTTTCGATGGAGTGGTCCATCGATTAAGTAAGGGTAACCCATATATATATATATATATATATATATATATACATATACATACATATATATATATATATATATATATATATATATATATATATATATATATATATATATATATATATATATATTGAAAATAATCAAGCTTTCAGTATATCAACAACACAAAGTTTGCCAACAGCTCATTGACAAAGCATTGTACATGCTCCAAAAAATAACTTTGCAGTATGCAATAATTTTTTTTTTTTCTTGCCATGGGGCAAACCCCCTTCTTAAATATTGTATCTCCAAGATCCCACAATAACTTCTCTAAAGCAAATTTCACACTCCTCAAAACTGAGGTGGAATCCTTCAAAGCCCCCGGGCCTGTTGAAAATACGGCCCAGACCGCAGAATCCTTTATAAACGCATTCTATGAACACCTTCAGGAATGCATGGATCATGCGATCCCAAATAAAACCAAGACCCAATCCTCCAAAGGCAGACATCCTGTCTGGTGGACCCCAGCCATAAACAAACTATACAATAGAAGGAGGAATCTACTAAATGATAGAGCAAAATCCCAAAAGGGAAGGCATCACTGATCAGTATTAGCAAAAAACTACGGGCATACATAAAATTGTCTAAGGCCAGCTTCGAGAGAAAAATTGCACAGGACACTAAGGATAATCACAAGGCTTTCTTTAGTTATGTTAGGAACCTGGGTGGTAATTCCCAGATATGCTCAAAATTAGTCCAAAATGACAAAAATACACCGAACCCACAGACATTGCCAACATCCTAGCTGACAGGTTCAGCGCAAACTTCTCCCCACCAAAAGGGCAAATATCTATCCCAGCAGAGTGCTGCCCCCCTGACATCTCAGATGCTCAGGTAAGAGCTGCCCTCTCAAAGAAAAAACACAGCATCAATGGGACCAGACGGTGTCCCGGGCTGCATCCTACATGAACTCCAAGAAGAGCTAAACCCAAACATAAAACTACTGTTCAATCTCAGCCTTACTACAGGATATGTGCCCAAAGAGTGGCATACAGCAACAGTGGTCCCTCTCCATAAAGGTGGTGCCTCAACGGATGCTGGAAACTATCGCCCCATAAGCCTGACTAGCTTGGTCTGCAAAGCTATGGAAAGGATCATCATGGACCTCATAAATAAAGATATTGGGGACCTACAAACACTGGATCCTACCCAGTTCGGCTTTGTTAAGGGCAGATCCTGCCTCTTAAACCTGGTTGATTTCTTTGAAACAGTCACCAAGGCCATTGACAAGGGGAAGGTGGTCCACACAGCCTACCTGGACCTCACAAAAGCCTTCGATACAATACCCCACTCGGGCATTATAGATAAGCTCACCAGCTTAAATATAAACCCCTATGTCACTAGATGGATTGCAAACTGGCTCAAGGACAGAACCCACATGGTTAGAATTGCTGGAGCCATGTCAGACTCCAAACCAGTTACAAGTGGTATCCCACAAGGCTCAGTCCTGGGACCTCTCTTGTTCGGTATATATTTCTCAGAGGTACAGGCCAACATGGAAGGACTGTGGCTGACCAAGTTCGCAGATGACTGCAAACTGTGCACCATAATCGACTCTCCAGCCAACACAAGCATCCTCCAAAAGGGCCTCATAGAAACAGACAACTGGTGCCAGAGCCATGGCCTCAAGCTAAATGCCAAAAAGTGTATAGTCATCCCCTTTGGCAAAAACAAAGTGCCCACAAATTACCACATAGGTGGTAATCCATTAAGTACAGAAGAAGTAATTAGGGACCTGGGGACCCAAGTTGATAGCAATCTCTCATTTGACAACCAAGTGGCCAAAGTGGTTAGAAAAACATTTTATATAGCCCACCTAATCATGAAGGGATTCACATCTAGATCAGGGGACGTTATCGTGCCTCTTTACTCATCCCTCACCAGGCCCATAATTTAGTACAATGCCCCTTTTGGGATGTACCTTACCAGACACCTGCAGCAACTGGAAAGACCCCAAAAGTACCTCACCAAGAGGATCAAAGGGCTCAAACAGATGCCATATGCTGCCCGGTTAAAGAAACTCCAGCTCTACTCAGTGTCATACTGCCTGTTCAGAGGCGATCTGTGCCTGACGTATAAAGCCATGTCCAACCCGGAATTAATGGACATGCTGCACCTCAGAAAATCCAAATCCCATCGAGCTACGCTCGAGAGACTTGAACCTCAGCACTGAAATAAATAGGACATGCTGGAGGGACAGATTCATAACCCAGAGGCTCCCTTCACTCTGGAATAAAATCCCAGTCCAGGTTAGGCAGAGTTCCTCATTGACTCTCTTCAAGAGGAATCTTGATGAGTGGATGGGAGATGGTAGGTTTACCCGGGTATCACTTCTGTGTCACTGTTAGACAGAGGCACAGTATACTAACCTCGAAAAAGGGCATAGCAAAATAAATTTAAAATGGGTGGCGAAAGCCAAACACATTCTGGCTAGGCTTATAAATGCCCTAGGGCAGATAGCCTAGTATGAACCTATGAACCTATGAAAGCCATGTTTCTCAACCCCATTATTAATGCTATCACACAGAAGTGCTGATCAGCTTTCCTGTCAACCAAACTGAGCAGGCAGGAGGGCTGACTTTTCACATTGTAGGCAATTTACTCTGAACCATATATATTGTTTGATCAAATGTAGTTAATGTTGAACTGCAAACATCAACAAACTACATTTGAACATGCACAATATTGAACATACAAAATGTCGAACTAAAATCACCAAAAAAGGAAAACCTATTTCGTGGGGCTCCCTGCCCACGGTAATAATGGGTGGTATTCTAAAGCTGCCCCTTACCCAACCTAACCATACACCCAACAATACATCTTACCTTAATAAAATAGCACTGCCATTACACAATACGCACTTAGACATGCAAACACTCACAAACACACACACGAGTAACACTACATCTATCCCCTTGCCTAACCACTAACCCTAAAATACACATACTCACACACAAACATTTAACACCTATGCCTTACCTATCCCTGACCCCAACCCTTACTCACTAATGCATGGACAAGCACTCTAACCCCCTCCAGGTTGTCGCTGTTTGTCTGTATGTGAGTCCTTGCCCTCCCCACCTATCCTGCTCATACGTAGTACCCCTAGTCCTACGCATTATGTTACTAAAAGCCCTTTCCCTAACAGTGCTACTACACAAAAGGACAGAGAACACACACACACACACACACACACACACACACACACACACACACACACACACACACACACACACACACACACACACACACACACACACACACACACACACACACACACCTTAAAACATGCAAAACAGTAAATCTATCCCAATATCTATCCCTTACCATTATCCTAACCCATGCTAGCGCATACACACCAAACACTACCTTTTCAGATAAATAAATGACATTCAGTCATTTGAGTATTCAGTCAAATGTGGTTTTTGGAGTTGGGGACGCCTGGGATCGTCCACATGCATGGTTCAGTGTAGTGTACACTTTGCTGTGAAGGAAAGGTTAGTTTGCTTTTATTTTTTGTATTTTGTATATTTTAAATACTGTAGTTTGTTTTCTTTACCTTGTGTTTTACTTGCATTCTGCTTTAACAGCATATTAAAACTTCAAAAGAGACCACAGCTCTCTCTCTTCTGAGTCAGGCAGAATTTTTCCCCTGCCGCCTCCCACCCAGTTACAGTTGTCTTGTTAAATACCACTGTCTTTCTAGTTGCCTGCCTCTTATGTTAATCTGACCATATATCTAATTTCCTCTCTACTTTCTCTGGCTTGTGTGAGTAATCACTAAATCAAAACCCCCTCCCCTTCAACTATTTAAATGTACTGGCCATCCTACTGTATTCCATAGTACCAGAATACAAAAGTGACCATCCCTTTCAACCCATCTTGCTGTTTTAAAAATAGTAACTCTCCACTAAACCTTAACTTTTTAAACAGGTAAAACTTAAATTACCTACTTTCACATCTAACTTCTCTAGTGCACACTGCAGTGTGCATTTTTTTCATCTTACCTTTAAGCATCCCTTTGACTAGCACTTTCTCTAATACCTGCTGGAAAGCACTAGGAAGCCTTAAACCGATACAAGCACTCAACTCTCCTTGTTAATAAGGAGAAATTAATAGTAGGCACTAATCAGCCTATAATTGCAAAGTACCTTGCTAAGGTAAGGGAAAACAGCACCTGTACTTTACAAAAAAAAAAAAAAAAGGCACCAAACCAGGCATGTCCAAGGGTCAGCTTCCGGTGATTTCTCCTGACCACCTGGTGAATCTGGGCATACTGGGGCAATGCAGCAATTGCCTCATGTACACAGACAACCCTCTCCTCCAACCACCCAACACTATAACCTGTGAGCAATGCACTTACATAGCCAAAATGGAAGCAAAGCTCTCTCCACCCAAGATTGTGCTAGACAGTCAAGAGGAGAAGGTTAACACCCACACTACACCTCAAGCAACACATAGCCCTTCTAAACCCACACCACCAACACCCACATATAGCAACACTAAATCCACATATGCAGAGGCCCTTAACTGTAACCTGCCCAAGCAACAAGGACCTCTGAAGCTGAAACTCAAACAAACACCAATCACAACCAAAGTGTCACATAGTCCACGACACCAGTGTGCCAACCAGCAACAGCCCCTAAGGCAAGAAAATGTACCTGACACTTAAGTCATAGGTGACTCTATAGTCCGGCACACTGATGTCCCTCTCACCAGGTTGAACAAGGAGAAAATTACAGTCAGCTGCCTGTCGGGTGCCAGGATCTGCCACATAATGCATGCACTCAAGTCACTCCACAACAAGTACAAATATGACTCTGTCATTGTCCATGTTTGAGTGAATGACTTGAGACGTACCTCCCTGGACTACATGAAAAGAGACATGGAAGAGCTCTCGGATCATGTGGCCCAGGCAGGTATGACCCTAGCCCTGAGTAGCATCCTGCCTTCACCCAGAATGATACCACAATATAAGGACAAAATGATTGACTTCAACAATTGGCTAAGCTTCTGGTGTCATTCAAAGGGGATCCAGTATCTGTCTGCCTGGGATGACATGATTGACAGACCACGATGCTTTGCCAGAGATGGTCTGCACCTGTCACCTCTGGGATTCAGGTTACTGGCTAAGGCTCTTGCCACCCCTATAGTGCCCTTTTTAGGCAAAGTTCAAATGACAAAACCACCACCGTAACAGGTACAAGCATGCAAAATCTGAAGGTAATGCTACTCAATGCTAGAAGTCTAAACCTCAAAATGCACTCTGTCAAGGCACTCCTAAAAATGGAGAACATCGATATCTGTGCAGTAACTGAGACCTGGTTCAAGGCTCCAGAGAGCACCCCTGCAATACCAGGCTACAACTCTTACCACACTTTTCGGCCACCAAAGCAGGCCCGAAACACTAAAGGTGGAGGAGTGTCAATATTCACCAAGGATATTCACACCACCAGGCTAGTTGCCCAACACAATGCGTCTGAAATTCTCCAGGTGCAACTAACACTAGGTAAGACTGCAATCCAAATTGTAGCTTGCTACAGATCCCCCACCATACCCCAAGATTCTCACTACACCTTTCTAAACATACTGGAAAATATTAAGATAGAACCAAACACCGTAATACTGGGTGATTTTAACTACCCTGCCATTAACTGGGAAAACTACTCATGTACCAACACGTTTGCCCAACGGTTCTTGGAATTCATAAAGTCCAATGCCCTGGATCAACTAATCCATAGTCCCACCAGGGGCTCCAATATCATAGACCTGGTCATTACCAACATGGGAAACCGATGCTCCACACCTATGGTCACCCCCTCGTTAGTCAGATCTGACCATAAGCTAATCACCCTTAACATCCACATCCCACCCCCACCCCCCAGTAAGGAAACCTCCATAAAAACTTCTCCAAAGCCAACTTCATGCTACTCAAGTCAGAAGTGACAAACTTCATGACACCCATGCAGATGAGAACTGAAAGTTCAACTGCTGAATCCTACACTAAGGCACTGTATGAGCACATCCACTCATGCATGAATCGTGCCATCCCAAATAGAACCAAGATGCTCTCATCCAAAAAAAGGAAGCCAATGTGGTGATCCCCTGCCATAAACAAACTTTACAACAAAAGGAAGAAACTGTTGCAGAAAAGAGGAAAATCCCAGGATGCAAAAAACTTCCTTACCAGCCTCAGTAAGAAACTGAGATCCCTCATAAAATCCTCCAAAGCTAGTTATGAAAATAAAATTGCCAAAGATTCCAAAGACAACCACAAGGCATTTTATAACTATGTCAAGAATGTGAATGGCAATGCTCATATCTGCTCTGAGCTAAAACAGAACGGCATTAAATATACTGATCCCAAGGATATTGCCAATATCCTGGCAGATCAATTCAGTGCCAACTTCACCCCCTCTCACCCCCTAAATGGCCCATCTCAATACCGGAAGATTGCCAAATTCCGGTAATAACGACCACACAGATAAAAAAAATGCACTCTCCAAAGATAAGAATACAGCATCCATGGGACCAGATGACATCCCAGGCTGTGTACTACATGAACTACAGTATGAACTGGCACCTCACCTAAGTGTCATGTTTAATTATAGCCTCACCTCAGGTTTCGTGCCCACAGAGTGGCGCAGAGCTACAGTTATCCCACTCCACAAGGGGGGATCCACCTTGGATCCCGGAAACTACCATCCCATCAGTCTGATAAGCCTTATCTGCAAGGCCATGGAGCGTATTATCATGGAACATACAAACAAAGACATTGGCAACCTTCAAACACTGGACCCCACCCAGTTTGCATTCATGAAGGGCAGATCTTGTCTCCTGAACCTGATTGACTTCTTCGAATTAGTCTCCAAAGCCATGGACAAGGGTAAGGTGGTCCACACAGCCTATCTAGACCTTGCCAAGGCCTTTGACACCATCCCCCACTCTGGAATCATAGATAAATGTACTAAGCTGGGCATTAATTCCTATGTCACCCAATGGGTTGCTAACTGGCTTACTGATAGAACCCACACTGTAAAAGTAGCCGACTCCAAATCCAGCTCCAGACAAGTGACAAGTGGAGTACCTCAGGGTTCAGTCCTAGGACCGCTCTTGTTTGGCATCTACTTCTCTGAAGTACAGGCCAACCCTAAGGGACTGTGGATAACAAAGTCTGCAGATGACTGCAAACTGGGAGCCATTATTGAATTCCAAATGATGTGGATACTCTACATAAGGGCCTTACAGAAACAGATGCTTGGTGCCAGAGCCATGGGCTCAAGCTCAATGCCAAGAAATGTATAGTTATCCCCTTTGGGAAAAAACATGTATCCATGAATTACCATATAGGTGGCAGTACACTAAACACCGAAAGTGTGATAAGAGACTTAGGGACACAGGTGGAAAGTGGTCTTACCTTCGATAACCACATTGCCACAACAGTCAGGAAATCCTTCTATGTGGCACACCTCATCACTAAGGGCTTTTCATCCAGAAAAAGGAGGTCATTGTCCCACTGTACTCATCCCTCATTAGACCCATTATAGAATACAATGCCCCATTTGGTATGTACCTCTCAAGACATCTGCAACAACTGGAAAGGCCGCAGAAATACCTCAATAAAAGAATCACAAGCCTAAAGCAGATGCCCTACACTGACCGCCTTAAAAAACTCCAGCTATACTCTGTCGCATATCGTCTACTCAGAGGCGATACAAGGCCATGTCAAACCCAGAGCTGTTGGATATGCTACACTTAAAGAAATCCCAATCCCTCAGAGTCACACGCTCCAGGGATCTAAACCTTGTCATCACAATAAACAAAACATGCTGGAGGGATGGGTTCCTGACCCAGAGACTCCCCAGATTCTGGAATAGATTGCCCATACATGTCAAGCAGAGTGCCTCTTTGGCCCTCTTCAAAAGGAACCTTGATGATTGGATGGGAGAAAGGAAATCCACCCCGGGGATCACATCAGTCGCCCTGCTAGACAGGGGTCCAGGGAAGTAAATAGTGTGGGAAAAAATAGCCAGGGAATTGTTATGGCTAGGCTTGTATAGGCCCTAGGGCTGATAGCCTAGTACCAACCTATGAACCTATGAACTGTTCCTTAAACTGAGGGAGGGATGGATCACAGTGTTCTATTTTCAAAAATAGATTTAATTCCTTGTCGGGCCAGTGGCCCTACAAGCCCATATTTGTCTTGGATAAGGAGAATGCTTACTTGAATGCCATGCCAGACTACAAGTGAAGCTGTTGTGCTGGATAGCCTTAATACCAGGTAGCTCCACCTGTGTTGACTTAATTCCCTGCCAGCAGTACCAGGTCTAACATATAGATGGAGCTGCTGTACCAGAGGATATTGGCCAGCCTCACTGGCCAAACCAAGTCCTTGGGTAAATTTGAGTTATGCTCAGAATATGCAGTGAGATTCATTAACATAGAATGCTAATGAATCTCAGTATCTGATCCTGGAATAACAGGATTCCCTTCAACTCTGTATCTTGATGGATTGAACTGCATAATGCTTTTTCCCCTTATATGATCAGAAGATGCCTTTAAGTGATACAGAATCAGAAGGTAATTGGACAGCTGCTCAGCATACAGTAAATATAAACACAAGTTTATTAAACTTAATATATAGATCAACTAATGTAACTAAAGTAAATACTGCACAATTTAGAATCAGAAAGCTAATTTTACTTGTTAGGACCATAATTGCAGCAAAAAAAAAAATTATTAAAAAACCTATGCACTTGATCTGTAATACCACATAACAGTGCAGAACACAAGCAAAGTACAGTTGTGTAAGAATTTACTGTAACAGTAGATGCTCAAACAGATCAGTGTTGCAGTAATGCTAACTCAAGGAACAGATCCTGTCAAGGACATTGTACATCATCATCATCATCATCAGCCCTCTTTTTTCCCATTTTGTACATGGGGTCATGGAATCATGTTAGCTTTTTCCATCTCTCTCGATTCAATGCCACGCTCCTGCTTTCTTCAACACTCATGCCTGACTGTCGCAGATCTTCTTTCACACAATCCATCCATCTCTTTGCTGGATGTCCTCGTTTCCTCTTACCTTCTTCCTGTCTGTCCCAAATTTTCTTCACCAGATTGTCTTCTGCTTTTCTGCACATGTGCCCAAACCACCGTATTCTGTTCTCTTTAATCTTTCCTGCAATTGGAGCTACTTTGGCTTCTGTTCTTATGTCCTCATTTCTTCATCTGTCCCATAGTGTGTATCCTACCACCCTCCTCAGGCACTTCATTTTCATCACCTCTAGCTTCTTCACCTGTTCTGCCTTTACTGCCCAGGTTTCTGTACCATACAGTAATACTGGTCACACCACTGTCTTGTTCACCTTACTTTTCAGCTTTTTTGGCATTCTTCTGTCATAGACTACACCTGATACTCTATGCCAGTTGACTGCAGCCCCTCTGATTCTAGCTTTGACCTTTTCATTCAGACTACCCTTCTCCTCAGCTACCCCTCCCAGATACTTGAAGCTGTTTACCTGCTCCACTATCTTTCCTTCTATCTCTATTCTCAGCTTCTTCTGATTTACCCAGTTTGCTGCCATTACCACCATCTTATTGTACATCCAGTCTACAAAAAACATAAGTTCTTTCATCATACATCTGACCTAAGTCCCCTGCATGAGACTATGTGCTAGTACTTAAGTGACACATGAGTCCAAAAATCCTCAGAGTTTTCTTGCAGCAGGAAAAGACTGTAGCTAATACTCTAAGAGGATAGATTCAGATTCTAAAAGAAGAAAAGGACAGGTGAAGTGAAAAAGGTTCTACCTCAGCCTAGTACAAAAAAGGAAGAAAGATTTAGGAATAAGGGAGATGGATAGAGGGTGCATATACTACAACAGTGATCTATTAACTATGATTAGTTCTTATACAACCATGCTATGTTCTTCATTAGATCACCGCTGCAGTAATGCTGACTCATAGGATGATTACCAGCACTTTGGGGTAGAAATGCAGGAGGTCTAAGGGACAGATCTGGAGTGCAGTTTAACTTGAAGAATGGTTCTGGCAAAACATGTTCTTGTTCTGGAAAAAAGCTTGTCAACACCCCTGAAAAAAATCATCAGAAGAAACCAAAGCTCTGATAGAATGTACTTTAATATGACTTTAGATAGATTTGCCATAAAAGGAACAGCAGAAAGAAATGACAATGGAAATCCATGTAGGAATGGTCTGTTTAGAATCTGTTTTATTTGTCTTTGTTTACCAGGAAAGTCTGACTGGGTAATACCCATTTTCAGTGGAGGCCCGGGGAGAAAAGATTCATTTGCTACAATTACATTATACTAAGTCCAGTTAAAGACAGAGCAGTTACATTTCTATTTATATTCATACACGAACAGTTGTCACATTTGTACATTTTAAGATTTTACAGAGGTGGAAATTACTAAACAGAAAGCCTACATGCAACTTAGTGGATTGAACAGGCAGCAGTTATGTACAAAAATTGTTTTGTGACTTCAGTGAGAGGTTGAGTGTATTCTGTTTAAGGAGAATATTTGGAGAGTATTGTACGGTGAGCACAAAGTCTTAACCTGGTGACGAGCATGTGCAGGACCCAGACGGATTAAGATGTTGTTTAATCAGTGGTTTAAAACTATTGAGTTTGTTGGAGAGTTTTATTTGTGTGGGGATATTATCCCAGAGTTTAGCGATGTAATGTGAATAGAGTGAGCCTTCTGCACAGAAAATGAAACACTCCTTTTTCCATTAAAATAAATAAAGAACTGATCAGACTTTCCAAAGGTTTAATCCTAGTTGAATGTTGACATCCAAAGATAGATTCTTTCCCTATTATACTGAGGTTTAGGGAAATGCAGGGAAGTGGACAAATTGGTTAAGAGACATTTCAGTAACTACTTTAGACATTGTCAAAGGAAAAATAACTTCAAAATGATCAACACACGGCAGGTTCAGGTTAAGGCACTTTAATCTTGCAGCAAGGAGACAAAAACGTGCTAATACAGTTTGCCTAGAATCAGGAAGTGAAACTATTTTTATACATTTCTTACAAGGTATTGCCTACTAAGCTGACGTAATAAATCACAAGTTCTTTCAATATTATTTCTCAGCAGCTGTTTGTCCATGATTTTCTGCTGGCATATCAAGTTTACAAAAAAACTTCCTAAGAAAAACAATGTGGCCTTGATGACCACCAGTCAGATACAACTTTTCACTATGCAATGTTGCCATTCAAGGCACTATGGCTAATTTGAGCACAAAGCAAGTACAGATTACAGTTCATTTCTTCAAGCAGTCTTTTGTCTGATGTATCTCTTCTTTTCCGTAGCTGTGCATGTTCCCATAACACGAACAGGGATGATTGTTCATATTCAATCACATTATAGAAAACAGTATTGTTCTATTCATTCACTATTCATTCATTTTCCTGACCTAGCAGATAATCACCTGCTTCTCAGTACATTTTCAAAAGGCATAAACATGAATTTTGCTGTGCTAGAAAATACTAGGTCAGAGAGCATCTTGCAATTTCAGAAAGCATACTGCAGTTTGAAAAAGCATCTTATAATCTCATACAGAATTGAGCTGTACATAAAATAGAATGAAATGTGTTGACCCTTTTAGCTCCTAATAAGCACTAAACATATACATTAGTACATATTCTTCTAACATTTCCCCCTGTTAATACTTTTTATTCTATTTTCAAAAGCATAAACAATTGCTTCTTCTCCTAACCTCTTTCTACTCAGAATTTGCAGTTAAGAGAGTCATTCAGTTTAAACTTATGAAAGTGTTTCATTTTTCAGCAGTTCTTCAATTTCAGTACTTTGATATAAAGTCTCAGAAACTGACATGTCTATAAAATCTTTGATCAATCTTTTCATGCAGGGAATACCACAACAAACACATACTCCTAATAGGAGTAATCTCACACAAATGGCAATCAGGATGTTCATTGTGATGCTACCCCACCCCCCCAAACAAATTCTGGAAAAAGTCCATCAGTGGGTTTGGGCCTGGTTTGGTCATGGTCGACACTTGCTGAATCACCTCAAGATGGTCGTTTATCTCATGCTGATTGTCAGGAATATACGAACAGCACTCCTCTTTTATTAAAGCACATGTACTACCTTTTGCAGCTAGGGTGAAGTCAAGAGCTGTGCGGTTTTGAAGCACCATAGTTCTCATAGCATTCAGTTCATCAGTCATTAACTCGAGAGCAGAAAAAGTTGCATTACTCATTACTTCAAGAAGTTTGGACAGTTTTCTCAGCTCCCAAATCAATTTCACTGCACCATATGCAGGGGCTATACCTGCCCACGATATAATAGTGTCACTCAAGTCCATGTGTGTCAGTTTTCTTTGTTTTTTACAGAATTATGGTTTCTCCAGCCTACTTCAATTCATCCCACTGGATTTTCAGGCCTTCTGATTGGATTTCTGGTTTTCTTGGTGACCTCTCTGACATTTCGAATTTTTCCCTGAGGCAAAACTGCAGTGTGTCGTATGGCCGGAACCAGGTAACCCAAAAAACAACTGCCAGACCAGTTCTCAGGTAACCATTTGTATGCCTTTTTTTCACAAACAAAATAACAATTCTCTACTTTAGTATTAATATACACTTGCCCTGCATGAAACATTCTCTTATCAATAATAGATAGTTGTTTTAAAAAAACAGGATTACGCTGTATTTCATCAATAGTCTCATGAATCGACTCGAGATATGAGTCATAGTTTGCATCACAGATATAACCTGCATTATTGGCTTTGGTATAACATTTGTAAGGAATAGTCCCATTACAATTATTCCAACCTACCTGAACAGTATCATTTTTGTAAAATCATACAATTCCCTTTTGTGTAACAGGCAGGTACATTGCTATTTTGTCTTGTGATTTTACAGTTGTAGTATCAAAAAGCAAATTTTCCCAGGTCTCATTGACCCCTAGGGGGACAGCAGTCATCAATAATCCCCCGTATGCTGCCAGTATAGCTGTGCAGATCCAGCAATAGGAAACATTAAAAGTTTCAGCATACACATATTTAATTGCTTGGTAAGTGTTAAAGTTCAGATGCCAGTCTATGAATGATTTACATTTATTCAGTTCAGCTCATGTGGCTGGAAAAAGGCCACAACAAAAAGATTAATGTTATCAGTATGGCCAACAGAATGATCATGCAATACTTCTGAGATTGTTCAGCATTTCTATTTGCTCCGTATCTGGTCATTTTGTTCTTATGTAGCAGTAATAAGTTTTTTGTCCAGTTCAAAGTTTTTAACCAATTTACAGTGTGTCAGATGAATCCAGGATGCTCGCTCTGCGATCTTGACTGCAGTGGGTGTTGACAGTAGCACCTGGTACGGCCCTTCCCACTTCAGTGTGGTCCAGTTCCTTCTCTTGATAACTTTCACCCAGACCCACATGCCTGGGACTACTGCTGCTTCCGATGGTCTGGTTTGTTCTTTATCTGAAACAGAATTTAACTGAAAAAAGTTGTTTATTACTTAAAAGTCGTCTCATATACTCTGCAAGTGAACTGTCAGCCTCCTGGTCTGCAGGCATGAGAGGTTTCCACTGAGGTATATAATATGCCCTCCCAGACAGTATTTCAAAAGGAGTTAACCCCTTTGCATTTGGAATAGTTCTCATGCTCAACAGTGCCAGAGGCAGGCAGTGCACCCAGTTCTTCTGTGTCTCACTAATCAATTTCCTAAGTTTGTTTTTCAAAACCCCATTATGCCTCTCTACTAATCCTGTGGATTGGGGGTGGTATGCACAATGGTTCTTTAAGGAAATTCCGAAATATCGACTCAACTGTTGTATGGTTTGATTCACAAAGTGTGTGCCATTGTCAATGTAGATCTTTTCCGGTATGCCAAATCTAGGAATAATTTCTTTAACAAGGACTTTTGCAACAGTAGCTGCATCTGGATTTTTGGTCGGAAAAGCTTCCACCCATTTGGAAAACATATCTATAATGACAAGACAATATTTCTTATTTTCACATTTGTTTAGTTCTATGAAACCCATACAGATAGTATGGAATGAGTGCAGTGGTGTTGGGAAACTCCCTTGTTTAGGCTTCAATGCCCCTTGTGCATGATGCCTGTTACAAACATGGCATGCTGCACAAAAGTTTTTTGTGTAGTTTGTAAATCCATATGCAGTGAACACCAGGTTCACTAACTGTACCATCCCCCCTGTTGAGACATGGCACTGCCCATGGCTCAACAAAGCTGCATATCTAAACAAGTTAGACGGCAAAATTGGTTTTCTTTCTTTGGAGATGTACAGCCTTTTCTCAAGAATTGCTCCTCGTTTTATCCATTTACGTTTTTCTACATTTGTAGTAAGTGTCTGCATTGTTTTTAACATTTCTAAATCTAAAATCTCAGAAGGTTGTAATTCCTCACTCAAAAGAAATACTTCTGAAGCTGAAGCTGCCTGTTTTGCAGCTATATCAGTTCTTGCATTACCTTTTGAAATCCTATCCTGTTGCTTGGTATGAGCTATGCATTTACAAATAGCTACTTTCTGAGGTAACTGAATAGAATATAACAAATCTAAAATAAATTGCACATGATTAATCGGTTTACCAGTAGATGTTATCATTCCTCTATTTTTCCACTGTTGTGCAAAAACATGTACAGTAGAAAAAGCATACTGGCTGTCAGTAAAAATGTTCACACATTTACCCTTTGCCAAGGTACATGCCCTTGTCAAAGCAATCAATTCTGCTGCTTGTGCAGATAAGTTGAGTGGTAAAGACTTGGCTTCTAAAATCTCAGTATCAGAAACTACTGCATACCCTACTAGATTCTGTCCTGTAGGACCCCTTCTGCATGAGCCATCCACATAATATGTCACCTCAGCATCATCCAAAGGAACATCCATTAGATCTTTTCTAGGCAATGTCTTTTGCTCAATTTCCTGCAGGCAGCTGTGTGGTGTGCCATTCGCAGGGGTCGGGAGCAAGGTAGACGGGTTTAAAGTTGTACATCATTCAATTGTCATATGAGGTTGGCTCAGGAGTATAGTCATACAGGAAAGATGTCTAGCAGGAGAAAGATATGCTACTTTTTCTTGTAGTAAAATAATTGTGACTGCATGAGGCACTCTCAATGTGAGAGGGTGGAACAACACTACTGAGGCCGAAGCTTGTACTGCCATTGCAGCTGCAACTACTGCTTGTACACAGTGGGGCAGGGATCGTGCCACTAGGTCCAGCTGTGATGAATAATAAGCTATGGGACGTTGCTTATCCCCATGCTGCTGTGTTAACACTGATGTCATGTAACCTTGTTTACAATCTACAGTTTGGAAAAAATGTTTATGATAGTTTGGTAATCCTAAAACTAATGAGGATGCTATCAGTTGTTTCAGTTTGCAGAAAGCTGATTCTGCTTCTGGTGTCCATTGTAATAAATCTTGTGCTGCCATAGGCTTCTTGTATATCAAGTTGGTCAGTGGAGCAGACTCCAAGGTATAGTTTGGAATCCAACTCTGAAAGAAATTAGTCGTGCCCAGGAAAGACATCATTTCCTTCTTGGTAGTCGGTTTGGGTGCTTGCAAAATTGCTATTTTTCTATCTTCATCTAATGTTCTGCCTTCTTTGGATATTACATATCCCAGGTATTTAACCTGCTTTCTCCAAAGCTGAAATTTGTTTTTGTTTACTTTATGTCCTTGTGTGGCTAAAAAGTGTAGTAATGCTATGGTATCTTCTTTACATTCTTGTTGGGTGGGCGCTGCCAGCAGGATGTCGTCTACATAAAGTAAAATTTGGCTGCCTCTTGGTGGGCTAAATCCTGCCAAGTTGCTTGCCATCTCCTGTGCAAATATTGTTGGGCTTTCACAATACCCCTGTGGTAGTCACGTGTATGTATACCTTTTCCCTGAAATGCGAATGCAAACCAATGTTGGCTGTCAGGGTGTATCGGTATTGAAAAGAACGCATTGCTAATATCTACCACAGAGATATATTTCTGTTGAGGCTTCAAATCATTCAATAGAGTGTGCGGATCTGGCACTGTAGGTGCTATAGGTATTACTGTGTCATTTACAGCTTGTAGGTCTTGGACCATACGCCATTCTCCGTTTGCTTTCCTAACAGGAAATTAGGGCATGTTACATGGTGAATCGGGAGATTCTATTAGTACTCCTTCCTTAAGTAAAGCTGCTATTACAGGTTTGATTCCTATTTCTGCATCCTTCCTTAAGGGATACTGTCTCTTTTGAGGTCTGAATGCTGATTTTGGCATAATAGTAACTGGTCCTGCTGTACAAATTAGTCCTACATCTGATTTCCCTGTTGACCAGAGAGTTTCTGGTATGCTCCGTAAAGCTTTTTCTTCCTCTTCTAGTAAGAGTGCTAATCAGCTGTCCTTGCTAGACTGCAAGTGTACAGCTGGGTGAGTCTGTGTTATCCAATTTAACTTCTGTTTTTGTATTCCCTGTTCTGACAATTCTAACTCTGTTTGTTTCTCCCACTTTGTGACTTTTTCTCCAAGATCTGCCCATTTCACATTCTTGTCTTTGGTTAAACTAACATGTGGTAATTGATTAGATTTATAGAGTGCAAAGAATTCCTGGGGCAATGAACAGCTGACTACACTGTTCCCTTCTGTGTCCCAGTACAGATTACGTAATACTAATCTGTTTGCATGGTTTTTAAACAGTTCTTGCTCATATTCCTTATCAGGTCCTGGTGTGCTGCAATAATACAGAGTACAGTGCAACAAATGCTGTTTATCAGTATCAAGGGAGGGGGACTTACTGATGGCTACGTTCATCAGTTCTTCGGTTACTGCCCCTGGACCAGTTGTAACTAAGTCCTGGCTGTACCAATAAAATGTTTCACCCTCCGGTCGTACCACAAAAGTATCCATTTGTCGCTATGCTTCCATACCCTGCATAGTCGGTACTACTGCTATGCCAAATATCTGCATAAGATCTCTGCCCAAAAGGTTCACTGGGCATTTTGCAGAAACAACAATTTTGCTTTTCTGGGTCATCCCTGAAGCAGGGTCAGTTATTGCTATGTTGTGGAAGAGTGGCTCCCGATATAGATGTCCATTAGCTGCTTTCACTAATATGTAATCAAGTGATTCTGAATTTTCTGGTAGTTTGGAAGGATGTATCAGGGTTCATGAAGCCCCTGAGTCACACAGGAATTTAACTTCCCTCCCCTCTACCAAAAGTGCAACTTCTGGTTTTGTGTCTGCTAAATAGAGCTCTAGGCTCAATAATGCCAAGTCTAAAATTTCACTTTCTTCACCATCGGTGATTTCTTGTACTTCCTCTATTTCTTCTATCACATTCTCTACTCCCTTTATCACATTTGCATTTGTCTTTTCTCGGTTATTCCCTTCTAGTGATTTGTGACTATCATATAGTCAGTCCTCACCCTCCTTATCTTCCATGGCTGCCTTCTTGTTTTGCTTGCAATCCCTTGCTAAATGTCCCTTTTTTCCGCATTTAAAACATTCACCCCTTTTCTTTCTCTCTTCAAACTCTTCTGATCGTTTATCAGATTGTTTGTTTCCCTGGGAATTTTTCTTGCCCTTTTTTCCGGACTGTACTACATAAACTTCTGCTCCGTCTTCTACAGCAAATACTTGGGCTTTCTTTTTCTTTTTACTGTTAAAATGCCTTTCGGCATGCCTAGCATATTCAAGCAGTGACTGTAATCTACTTGTACGATGGTCTACCATGTGCTTTGTAATAAAGCTGCTTATAGGCAAAATACTGCCTTTCAAAAATGCATTTTTTAATTGCTGCTCATATGGGGAATCATGTTTTTGATCTTCAGGTACCTGCATTCCACAATGGTTATTAAAACACTCTAATAATCTAGCATAATATCTGTCAACAGTTTCACCTTCCTGTTGGATGTATTGATTAATGCAAGTCCAGTCTGCCCTAGGCTTCTATTTATCAGAGATTCGGTCTGTTAGACCTTTTACTCTGTTATCCAATTCTGCGTTGCTATGTGGGAGTGGCTTATGTTCTGCATCACGGGGATTCCATTTGCCATTGATCATGTGCCAATCTGGACCTACGATCTGCCTGACTACTTTTTCTACTTCTTCTCCATTCAAATGATAACTTAACCTCATGCCCTGTAAGTCTTTTAAGAATTTTCTAAAATTAACTTTCGGATGGGGAATTCCCTCTGTGGCTTTCCGGATGTCTTCCGGTGTCCACGGTCTATATACTAGGAGAGTTGGGTCCTGTCCTGCCTGTCCTGCCTGCGGATTTGGTACTTCTATGAGTGGACATATCTCTTCTTCACTCATAGCTCGTGAATTTTTATTTATTTCATATAACTCAATATCTCCTCTTAAGTTACATGTTCGAGACCTAGTCTCGATGGGATCTTTAACATACGGTCTTGGCTTTGAGGTAACAGCTGGGTATAGCGTAGGTGGACCAGCTTGTCCACTCGCTTCATATTCTGGTGCAGGAAATGGAGGGGGTGGAGGGGCTGATGCTATTACCAAATTATTGTCTTCTTTATCTAGAAACATAGCTTTTGAATTATTACTTTTTTGCTCCCTACGGTTTGCTTCCTCAATCCACCTATGTGCCTGAGGAACCCCCAATTGACGTTGCTTTTTTACCTGACCTTTTGCGTCAGCTTTAAGCTGTTTGACAAGTTTAACAAGCGAGTATTTTTCTAATTTGCCATTAATTTCATATTTATTAACCCATTTTGTATAGTATCTAATATTGTTGGCACGCTGTGATTGCATATATTTTGCGTCTTCAGTTAGTGGTGGGTTTTGGGAACTTTTTGTGCACTTATTACCCATATTGTTCTGATTTGTTAAAGAAAAAAAAAAGGTTACGTAACCCTTCTTATTTTCACGTGGTGCCACGATTTTCTGTTTCACAGTTTATCTAGAATAACTGTCTTACCTATTCTGTTTCCCTGATCTATGACAAGACTGCAATATTTCTGTCCCTGACTTGTACAAAACAAATCTCCTGACAGGTATTTTCAATCAAGTCCCTGATCTAAAACAGAAAAAAGGTAATCTCACCTTACCTGAGCCTCCGTGATTGACTGTCTCTGATTCGTTACCGACTCGTCCTCCAGTCGCAGATCAGAAAAGTGGCTGGTCTCTTTTGAACTACAATTCAGTCGAAGGTCTTTCAAAGCAGAAGAACCAATGTGGTTTCTTCCCCATACGGTTTCATGCCACCTGGCCCGTCTGACCTGAGGCAAAGTAAGAGTTCCGGTCCAAAGGACCAATCTGTCAAAGGAAAAATAACTTCAAAATGATCAACACACGGCAGGTTCAGGTTAAGGCACTTTAATCTTGCAGCAAGGAGACAAAAACATGCTAATACCGAGTTTGTCTAACTAGAATCAGGAAGTGAAACTATTTTTATACATTTCTTACAAGGTATTGCCTACTAAGCTGACGTAATAAATCACAAGTTCTTTCAATATTATTTCTCAGCAGCTGTTTGTCCATGATTTTCTGCTGGCATATCAAGTTTACAAAAAAACTTCCTAAGAAAAACAACGTGGCCTTGACGACCATCGGTCAGATATAACTTTTCACTATGCAATGTTACCATTCAAGGTACTATGGCTAATTTGAGCACAAAGCAAGTACAGATTACAGTTCATTTCTTCAAGCAGTCTTTTGTCTGATGTATCTCTTCTTTTCCGCAGCTGTGCATGTTCCCATAACACGAACAGGGCTGATTGTTCATATTCAATCACATTATAGAAAACAGTATTGTTCTATTCATTCACTATTAATTCATTTTCCTGACCTAGCAGATAATCACCTGCTTCTCAGTACAGTTCCAAAAGGCATAAACATGAATTTTGCTGTGCTAGCAAATACTAGGTCAGAGAGCATCTTGCAATTTCAGAAAGCATACTGCAGTTTGAAAAAGCATCTTATAATCTCATACAGAATTGAGCTGTACATAAAATAGAATGAAATGTGTTAACCCTTTTAGCTCCTAATAAGCACTAAACATATACATTAATACATATTCTTCTAACAGACATAAAGGAAGGATTATTCCTGAGGGTCACCTTGCCTCTATGAAAAGACCTTGTGACACAGAAACCCTTCTGGGGGTTGTTAAAGCAGATGTTAAAGTGACTAATAAGTCTGTTTCCACAGTATATTTTTTTAAAGCTGCAGAAAAAGCAGACTGAAAGGGTGGTAGTGTTCATTTTTCAAGAATATAATTTAGGTCCCAAGGAGGAAGAATACATTTTCTGTGAGGTTTGATACATATAACACCTTTTAGGAACTATTTCACCTCTTATAAAATGAAGAAAGAGGAGGATAAATTGGCAAGGCAAGCTGAAAAGGCTGACAAGCACACCTTGATGGTGGGTGTAAGCTAGACCTGAGTATAGCAGCTTACACAAATATTTGACGATGAATGAAATCTATAGTTGATAACGATCCTTTCCTCTCTTATGGCACTACATAGAAAATGTGTTCCATCTGGAGCTGTAAGATTTCTTGTTGCTGATCTTCCAGCCTCCCATGTTTATTAATATACCACACGGCAGTGGCAGTGGCATTGTTTGCTAGGATATGAAGAATCCCTGGAGTCCAAAGTTGATGAAGAGTCTGCAGGGCAAATATCAAGGCTTTCTTTTCCCTGATGTTTATATGCTGTTTCCTGGGTTCTATATCATATGTTCGAAGTTTTATAACTTCGAACATTAAACTATCGAATGTAAATGTTTGAAGTTATAAAACTTCGAACATATGTAAAAAAAAAAAAAATCAAACCCAAAACTAACGGCTGTAAGCAGGGGAGCAAGCCCCCCTGCACCACCTATTCTTTAAATATACCAACTCCGAGACCGCACTACAGAGCAGTAAAGGAAGTCTTCCCTTTACTGCACTGTAGTGTGGTCTCAGAGTTGGTATATTTAAAGAGCGGGGTGAGCGAGGGGCACAGCTCCCCACATGTGGGGTGCAGGGGGGCTTGTCCCCCTGCTTACACTAGTCAGGTAAGTTCCATTTTTTTTTTTATTATATGTTTGATGTTTGAAACTTCGAACATCTAAATTTGATTATTTAACGTTCAAAGTTTTCGAACTTCGAACATATAATATAGACCCATTGCCTGTCCTGTTTGGACCAGACTCCCTGCACTTCAAAACGCTTTGAACAAGACCCCCAAAAGTAAGCTATGAGGCATCTGTTGATATCTTTTGAAGAGGAGGAGGGATAAAAAAGGGGATTCCTAGATTGACTCTTTACTGGTTGATCCACCAACATAGTTTTCTTCAGAAAAGGCAACAGAAAGATAAGAGAAGGTGGCAGTGTTTCCAACCAGATTTCAGGTACCACTAAATTTTCTTCATTTGCAGTCTGGCAAAAGAAACCATTTGGATTGTGGATGCCATTAACCCAAGAGCTTTCTTAATCTCTCTTGCAGAGGTAATGTATAGATTTGTGAGCGACAGAATGTAGTATGTGATGAACTGGATTTTTTTATATGGGTGAAGAAAAGCCACCATGCTGGATGAATTCAAAAGACAACCCAAAACACCAGGAAATTTTCATGTGTATTAGACCCCCTTCCTCTTTTAAGAATCACCATCTGATTTTTTTAATATCGTTGCTAAAATCCATTTACCATTAAACATAATTTAATTTATTATTTTATTCCATATAACCCATATAACATAAAATAATTCTTTATCTACTCTTTTAATATAGTTTTTACTTCTATTCCTACAATATCCATATTTAATCATATCCATGTTTATTTTATCCATATATCTTCAAAAATATTTACATAGTTTTCCCCATATCTTTTTTACTCTTTTACATTTACTTTATTTTTATTCATTTTATTTATTTTACATTTGTTAACCAGGAAATTACGAATGGACCAGGTCCGTTTTCAGCAGAGGCTTGGGGAGAAAAGCTCCGGCATCTAGTTATACAAAAACAGTACAGCAAGTATAATACACAAATAAGATGTAGTAAACAGGTTACAACATATATGATGAACATAATAATACAACAAGAAATTAATAAAAACACTCCAAATAAATGATGATACAGAAAATAAGTAAAATGACAATGTCAGTTATACACTGGTAAGAGAAGAAAATATATCAAGTAAATTCTACAGTCAAAAATGTGTTCAGCAGTTTCTTCTTCTTGGCAATGTAAACATATTCTATAATTTTTTATAAAGCATATTTCCTTTTACAGGCCATTTATCTATTACCACTCTCCACAAAAAATCTTGACTTTCAACTTTCTGATTATACCTTTGTCTTCTTATTTTTATAGCATTAATTTTTGCAGCTGTTAGATTTATCCATGGTTTTACTTAGTAATGTTTTATCATTGCATTCTTATACCATATTTTCTATCTTTCTCTATACCATCCAATTTTATTTTCCACAAAAATATTTTTTTTCTTGGTAACATTTTATTTCTTCATTTATTTACTATTTTTTCTCTTTTACTCCTTTTTACCATACCCCAAATTTATCATACTTATATTTATACAGTTTTACTAATGATCTCTCATCTTTTTCATTTATCCACTTTAACACTTTGTACAAATTTAATGAAGCAGTGTATACCGCTGGGCTAATTAACCTTAAACCTTCTTTTTCTTTATTTACATACAAGACTCCTCTTTTAACTGGGTTTAATCTAGAACCCCATATAAATAAAAAAATCTGCAATAATTCCTTTTCAAATGCCGCTGGCAACATAAAGACATTTGCTAAATATGCTATTTTTTTCCATCAGTACTGAATTTATCAAATACGCCTTTTTCTGAATGATAATTTATATTTTCTTCAGAAAAGACGTTTGCTTTATTTCTTCTAGTATTTTTCCCATTGAATTCTACTTACATCTTTATTCTCAAATTTTATACCTAACACAGAACTTCATTCATTTTAAAATAAATATGCTCAGTCTTTACCATATCACCTAACCCTTTACTTTTTTCTTTATTTAAAGCCATCCCAATAATTTCTAGACACTCATTTGTGTAAATTATTTCTTCTTTTATCCAAATTTTGTTTTTTGCAGTTATTATAGTATCATCTTCATATGTTAACAGAACTGGAATTATTAACCCTTCAAGAGTTATATACCCTGTTGCCTTCATTTTGTAATTTATTTCACATACTATCACATTCCTAACTAATGCAAAGAGAATACAAGTCATTGGAAATCCCTGTCTTACACCACTTTTCATATGTACCTCTTAGCTTAACCAGCCATTTACAAGTATTTTTACTTTATTATTACTATACACTGACATACACAGTTTCCTAACTTTCTCATTTATATTATATTCTTTCATTATTACCCATAAGACTTCACGTCCAATTGTGTAAAATGCCTTATTAAGATCTATCATGATTTTTGCTTCTTTCTTCTCATAATATCATGCACAATTTTCTATCATTATAATTCTTGACAACCCTTCCTTTTTATACAATATATGCTATGTTCCATATTTTTTTCTGTTTTACTTTTAAATCTCTTTTGTACTATTTTCATAAATATCTTATAATCAGTATTATTCAATACTATTGGTATCCAACTTTTGAACTCACTTTTATGTTCCTTAAGAATTTAAGTATTCCACTACATAATTCTTTACACATAAAATTTTTCATTTAACCATTCATTCAAAATTTATATACATATGGGTCTACTGCTTTTGGTCGAATTACATTTGGTTGAAAATGATTTCAGGCAGCCCACTTCACCAAAAATGCATTTCACTGAAAACCCATTTGGTCGAAAATGGAATATAGCCCCTGCCCCACTGAAGTGCGACCCTGGAGTGAGAATATAAAGTAAGGGGGCATGGGGGGCACAGCTCCTCCACATTGGGGGGTGTGGGGGCATAGCCCTCCACATAATTGCAGTGTATACACTATTATACACATGTGTATCCATTAAAAATACATTGAAGCATATAACGTCAGTAAAAACTAGTTGCAAAATGTGGTGGGGCTATGCCCCACACTCCCCCGAATGTGGGAGGCTGTGCCCCCCACCCCCCTTAACTTTATATTCTCACTCCATGGTTGCATTGCAGTGGGGCAGGGGCTATATTCCATTTTCGACCAAATTGAATTTGACCAAATGAGCTTTCAATCAAATGAGCTTTCAGTGAAGTGGGCTGCCTGAAATCATTTTCGACCAAATTAAATTTGACCAAAAGCAGTAGACCCATATATATATATATATATATATATCTATACATATATACATACACACACGTATGGGTCCCCTTCAGAAGGTTGAACTCTTAAAAGCTTGACTTTCATATGGCTGAGACCATATGATCGAACTTTTAAAAGTTCAAACGGTCTGAATGGGGATCTCCATAGAGTATGAAACAGGAAGATTTCCCTTTACTGCAATGTGCGATCTCGGAGTTGGTATATTTAAATAGCAGGGGATCTGGTGGGCGCAGCCCCCCACATGGGGGGGTGCAGGGTGGCTTGCCCTCCTGCTAGCACTGTTAAGTTTTTTTTTGTTTATTTCTTTTTTCACTTTTTTGAATATTCAAATGTTCCATCATATGGTCTCGGCCATATGAAATTTAGACATTTGGATGTTCAATTATGTGAAGTAGACCCATATATACAACCCACAGAGTTTTTACTACATTAAATATACCAACTCCAAGGTCGCACTACAGTGGGGGAAAAAGGTAATTTCCTAACCCCACTGCAGTGCAACCTTGGAGTTGGTATATTTAATTTATGGGGGATGGGGTGAGGTGGGTGGTGCAGGGGGGCTTTCCCCCCTGCATAAACGTAGTAAACAGTGTCTGGGATGTTATTTCTAGTTGCTTTATAGTTTTCAATGATCAATGATTTGAGATTCGATGTTGAGTTTTCAACGATTTGAGCTTTCAACAATTTGGTCTCGATGTTTTCAAATTTGATGAAATGATATTTCGACGATATGAAGTGGAACCATATATATATATATATATATATATATATATATATATATATATATATATATATATATTGCCAATCTCTTAAATGTCTATACATTTCATACACTATTCCAGCTGGGCCTGCAGCAGAATCTGTATTTACTTGTCATAATAATGTATCTAGCTCATTTAAGGAAATCTCCTTTTCCAATTCTTTATTCTGTTTTTATGGTAACTTTTTCATTTTCTGTGCTTTTCACTACCTTCCTTTTTCTTTAAACATGTCTTGTACATATTGTACTACACTATTCATGATCTTTTCCAGAGTTATTTCTTTTTCTCCTTTTACATTTTTTATTTCTCTCATTACAATCCTATCTTCCTTTACTAATCTGTTTAATTATCCTGATACTTCTCTTTTTCCTTGTAAAAATATATTTGCTTATATACCAATTCTTGTATTTTTTTCTTGATTTCTGTCATATAATCTTTTTTCCTTTGTCAAAGAACTTTCTATCATTATGTTCTAAATTTTCCAATGCATAGTTATATGTTCTTTTATATTTTTCTTTCTCTACTTTTCTCAGATCATATTGCCACTGTAAAATATTTATATTTTTCCTTAAATATCATCCACCATTCAGACCAATGTTTATGAAATGTTCTAATAGTAATATAATCTTTCCATAATTGTACATGTAATCTCATTCCTTCTTTATTCCATGCTTTCTCATTTATCCTTTTTGTTCCTTTGCCTGTTTTATATATTCTTTGTTTTCTTTTAACTTTAGCCATATTGCAAGATGATCCGAAAATGCTGTTTCAACTACCTCCCCTTCTATAACTAAACCTTCTGATACTAAAAAATAATCTGTTTCAGTTCTATACATACCCCTTTTGTAAATCCATACATTTTTATCCTAAAGTTTTAACTTACCACATCTTAAAACGTCTAACATTTTACTTATATAATTTAATTTCTTTTTATGCTTGCCTGCTAAATCACATTTAAAGACTTCTGTTATTATAATATTCATATTTATCACTACATAGTCTAAAATCTGACAAAATAAGCTTTCTCGTTCTTTACAGTTAGTATAAGCATATAATGTTATAATTGTATTTATTTTTTTCTTTCCATTTTAAATCTTTAATGGTTAATATTCCCATTTTTGTTAATGTTGCAGCTAATATCTTTATTGCATGTCTAGAGAATGTGGCTATTACAGTACATCTCTCATTTCCCAAATTCCAAATTATCTTTCCTCCCCATAGTTTCTCTGTTAGTAATCTTTCTTAATTTGTTAAAAATCTTGTGTCTTCTAATATAATTACATTTACATCACATGTATTACATCACTGCAAACTTCATATTCTTCTAACTGTATTTTTAATACTATTCACATTTACAGAAAGTGCTCAAAATTTTTCATTTTCCCTTGATTAATGGTTTTATAAATTCATAGCTAATTATTACGCAAACTTTCTTAACAGGCCATTGTAAGCCTAATCAACTTCCTTTCCAAAGATGAGAATCAAACACTGTATCTAGTGTTTGGGAGTCAAGCACCTTAACCATTATACCAAGCCACAGTCTTAGCTATAGGCATTCTTTTTCACCCATTTCCTTTCCTCTCCATTTTTTTCTTTTATACTTATCCCTTTAAATTTTCTTTTTCTGTCTTTTGCCCTTTTACCAACAGAATTATTTTTTTTTTGTACTACCTCCCAGTTTATGTCTTCTTTGTCACTTATTTCAAAATCTTCTTCTCTATCCTCTTTATTATTTTTTCATCTAATTTTTCTTCTATTTCTACTACTTCTAACATTCTTCTGTTTGCCCATTTTATTCTTTTTCTATTTCTTTTTACATACTTTTACTTTCATTTTTGCAAACCATGTGCAATTTTATTACATTTATAACATTTCAATTCACATTTTTTGTATCATGCCCCATTTTTCCACCAATATAACATTTTCTTTTGTCACAGTCACTTATGTCCTCTTCCACAAAAAAAACATATTTTTGGGTTGTCCCCAGTATTTTACAATACTCCTACTCCCTTCCACATTTATCATGCTTGGTATATGTATATTTTTTTCACTTTCTGTTTTTGACACAATATTACAATCCCAGGTACCAGTCCATAAACTCCTTTTGTCATAAACCTTTGTTATGTCCAGTACTTCTTTTCATAAAGCTTTCAAACATCTATTCAAAGTCTCTCTTCTACCTCTGTTCAAAATTTTACAAGAATCTTCTTTTTTGTTTCCCTGTTAAATGTTTTATCACATAAAGACTCCATGAGTTATATTCTTTTTTCATATTCTCCAAGAAAATTTTCCATTGAAAAAACAGTCTCAAACATAATGTTACAAATGTTACTTTTTTAATAAGAATAAATGCTCTTACCTCATGTGATTTTACACCCAAAGGAGCTATTAAATTGTCCCATACTTCAAACTGTCCATTTATGTTCTTCTTTACTTTGAATCCCTACCATGTACTTCCATTCTTCATTTTCTTCTGCCTTCTTTTCTGCTACTCCACATTTGCCTTCTTTTACTTTCCCTGCATATGTTTTCTTTCTTATGAAGTCTCCTGAGTGGAGATGAAAGGGCTTAATCTGTTTCATTTATTGTTTTTGTTCTAATATATTTTGAATTAAATGCTTTTGTTCGTGGAGCCTGCTTGCGTAAATTATTTGGAGTGGATATTATTTGATACATATTCTTCTGAATAGAAAATATTGATGGAGGGACAGCCTTTATTGATACTAGGAGCAGTGTTGGTGCTATGAGTTATGTTTTCTTTCACATTGCACCACGAATCTTCAGGATTGTCTTTGCATTCCCCTTTTGTATTTTCTCCATAATGTCCCCCCCAGGAAACATCTCCTTCGTTTTCTGGTTCACTCTACACCACCATTTCTTTAAGTAAATCATCCCGTAACTCTCCCAACTGGAGGGCTGTAATTATACAGCCATCATTTACTGGCTCATCTCCATCAAACAGGTGTCCTTGAAACATTTCCTCAGAATCCTGCACACATTCTCTGGTCTTGATATTTGCTTTCTCCTTCATTTCTTTCAGTACTCCATCATCTCCTTCTTTCTTCATCTGCCTCCCCTTTTCTCTGGGCCACCTCTGCACCTAGAATGTAAGCAGGATGAGTAGGGGAATAAATACCACCTCAGATGTCCCTTGAAAACAGGCTACTAGCCTAGTGGGACTAATCTGGTCAACAAAGGAAATAATGATTGTAAAAGAGAATATTGACCAAACTACTTTGATGTGACTGCACATCAAAGTACATGCATTTGATGATACTCTGTTTACCCATACACACACACACACACACACACACACACACACACAGTAACGTCATTCTTTTTCTTACGTCATCATTCTAGTTCTTAACATTGGATACAACTCCTGTAGTACACTAGGGGCCCATTTTATAAACTGATACCCCCACACCCAGATGCACCTCATGGTATGCTATTTAATCATAATGTTAGTGTTACTGATTTTCACCTTGAGAAGCTCCCTAAACTGGCACCTTGCTCAATTCAAAGTTGAAGAAAACAACATTTGTTATACTGTAACTATAGCAAGCTGCTTGCCACAGTTGCTAGTACGCACTGACTTTCTCCAACAAATATAAATGCAGTACCATCATTCATTTACAAATAGCACAACAGCCTCCCATTTTCATAAAAGAATGCCAATACTGCACTGGCATTTAACTAAGCTTGTCTGTCTGTCTGACTGCCTGCCAACCACTCTCTTTACCTCACTGTAATTATAATACTAATTTTTAGGTCATAGCACCCACCTTGTCATCGTGGTTACTCTTTTTTTAATTAGGCTTTTGTAAGAGGACACCGAAAATTACATGTCTGTACCACCGATTTTTATTTCCTTTGTAAATAGGGCAGTGACAGACAAAAGGCTTTTGGGATAATGCATAGCTGTTGTCCATGAAGGCTTTCGGGTCTATATTAGTTCATCGACAGCTTAGGTTGTCAAATCTGCAATGATCAACACCTAAGCATCGAACTTGCAAAATCGTGAACGGCCATTTAAGCGAATTATTTCCTCGGGGAAAGAATTCAGTAGGCTGTTTGCAAACAAAATTAACTTTTTAACCTAAATAAAGTGTGGGGGGGGTTCACCCCTCACACCCCCAGATGTAGGGGACTGTGATCCCTACACCTCCCCTAACTAAATATACTAACTCCGAGATCGCTCCACATTGCCGAAAGGGCAAATCCCCAATAATGGCCAAGCAACTTCTTTCCCGAGGAAAGAATTCACTTAAATGACCGTTCGCGATTTTGCAAGTTTGAAGCTTAGGTGTCGATCATTACAGATTCGACAACCTAAGCTGTTGATGAGCTAATATAGACCCAAGGCTTTCTTAGTTCCTTATTTGCATGTTTAGTGCAATGAAGCATGCAAGGCTTTCCTTGGAATCATAGTTATGCTGATCAGAAAACATAGTTCATATCAGTGCATTGCCCTAAGAATAAATTATTTTGGAATCTTAAATTATTTTTGAATCTATCTCACTGTGTTTTATAACTGCAGGAGTAGAGAATTCTTAGAAAAATGTCTGTTCTTTGATAGACATGAACTTGGATGACTAGAAAAATTGTGGACCAAATTCCAAACATGTATGAATAGTGTAGCAGACAGCTCCCACTACCCTGCAATGCTATACCCATGTGAAATTCCAGTTTCAGAATTATTTTCTATACCACCTGATGCTACACCAGTGATACATCTGTACAATACCCCCACTACACCAGAAGAAGCTAATTGGGTTTACTAACATTCTGCGTTAATGAACCTTGTTACCTATTCCTGGCATCATTCAACAATTGCCATGCCCTGTATATGATAGATGAAATCACCCACAGTAGCAGTAAACCATTACTAATTGCTGATAATAGAAGATGCTTTGCCAGTACTATGTTCCCTTAGAGCATCAGGAATTCCCATCAAATTGCTGTGGCAAAAGGGCACTAAAATAGCTGTATCATCACACTCGTCTGTCTAGTCCCATATCTATCTGGGATTGTGATGGTAAAACATTGCTTAAAATATATCTTGTGGTGATATGTCATTTTCAGTCATGCCACTGTACCCACCAGAATCAAAGGTAACAATTCCCAGTTTGCTCCGTTGAGCTTTTTTGAATAACACCTGATAAATGATTTCATTAATTCTGTGCCCATCAAAGGACAAAAATATGCGTTTATATCACATTATCAAAAGATGAAAATAGCGAACGCTATTTCATTGGCCCCAAAACATCTAAACATGAAAATATCAAACAGTCAGAACACCGAATTTTTTCCCATGGAAAAAATTCACTGCTCCGAAACACACACACACAACACAAGCACATCAAACAAACAGCAACCACACACATACACTTAAATTCCTACATCTAACGCTACACTAAACTAAACATACACTACTATCTACCCACTTACCTTAACCCAAATCCTAACCCTAAGGTCCGTCACTATCGCACATTCACCTAACCCGTGCCCTAACCCTAACTCACTTAAACCATCCCAACCTTAAAGTCTGTCACTATCGCACACACGCTTAATCTGCACCCTAACCCTAACTCACTTAACCCCACCCCTAACCCTAACGTACAAACAATCGCACACTTACCTGAACCCAACCCGTAACTTTCCACCACAGCACTAAGAATAGCGAAGCCACAGAAACAACCAACCAAATTCTTTCCCGAGGAAAGAATTCGCTGTTCTGCAGCTTCGCTATTCTTAGCGTTCACTGAATAGTGTTCGATATCAGAACATTCGAAGTTTTAATACTTTGATGTTCTGATATAGACCCAAAAATATCCCTAGATATGATATTCTTCTGTCACCACTTGTAGTGTACTGTATCTTCTATCAATCCTCCTTCTGTTCAAAACGGTTTCATCATCACAATCTCAATGGAGCCCATCTCACAGCCTGCTGCCTATTGGCTTTTCATTAGAGATCTCGGTAGGATCTGCAATAACCCCGCTGCATGATCTAGGATGATCACATATAACATTAACTCTTGTTCCACTTCCCCCCATACATACTCTATGCATTTAGTGCAATTGTTTCTGCTTAGTATCCCACAGAAATATATATATAGAGAGCGAGAGGACAGATAGCATCTTTGGTATGCGGCCCTGAATACCTCCAAATTATCCTGAAACACACACTCATATTCTAGCTTAAGGACCCTGATGAATAGCCTTAATCCAATGAGTCACATTGTGGCAAAAGCCCAAAGCCTGTCTGAGGAGACTTCCATCACAGTGTTTGCAGCAGCGAGTTGTAGAATAAACCTGGAATACCTGACCTCCTTAGGTGATGAAGTTTGCCTAATTGCCATCTTCCGTTATAGCCTATTTGTCTACCTACCAAGAATACATCCTACCAGTTCCTAATAAATTAAAGTTGGAGAGGGACTGATTAAACCTCAAAGCTTGGGAACACTGGCGTCTAACAAAAAAACTCTCAGATAGACAATTTTTCCAAGAACTACATAATAAAGTCAAAAAACAAATAAAAATAGACAAGGCACACTACTATCAAACTTCACTAAACTCTTCTAACCACAACCCGAAGCTATTCTGGTCTACAATTAACTCTGCCCCTAGACCAGGCAAAGTAAACACCCCCCCTTCATCTATCCCTCCTAACTCCACCAGCATAGCTGAATCCTTAAACAAACATTTCACAGAAACCATACTATCTCTCACCAAACAACACTTCCCTACCTCAACTTCCCCCTCGGCATATGCCAATTCACTCTGTCCTGCTTTCTCCTTCTCAACAGTTCCCTCCTCCTACATAAAAAAACTTCTGACAAAAATCAAACCCACCAAACTTGCTACTGATAACCTCCCTGCCAAATATCTAAAAATAGCTGCCTAAGTCCTAGCATATCCTATCTCCATATTAATTAAATGCTCCATATCAGAATCCCAGGTACCATCACTATGGAAAATATCCCACATAATACCTCTTCATAAAGATGATCCCACCACTGACCTCTCCAACTATCGCCCTATTGCCATCCTTGCTGGTCTCTCCAAGATACTAGAAAAATGTATCAATTCCCAAGTCTCTAACTACCTCCTAACCAATAATCTCTTCTCTAGTACTCAACACAGTTTCAGGCCACATCACAGCACAACCACTGCTCTGCTCTCCTTCACTAACACTATCCTTCAGCACAAAAACAATGGCCTCTTCTCCTCTGTCATATTTCTTGAGCTAAGGCCTTTGACATTGTATCTCATGAACTTCTACTCTCTGCTCTCTCCAACCTCTCCTTCTCCAAACCAGCCACAAAATGGTTCCACAGCTACCTACATGGCCACCAGCAATCAGTTGTATGGGAAAACACCCTCTCCCCTCATCTTCCAGTAACCCTTGGTGTTCCCCAAGGTTCCATTTTCGGCCCCCTACTATTCTCCCTTTTCACCAACAACCTGCAGACTGCCTCCAAACAAACCTCACTCATACAGTACTCTGACGATTCCTCCCTCATTTGCTCTGCCCCCACCTTACCTGAACTCCAACAGATCACACAAGAATCTTTCTCATCTGTAGAAAGCTGGCTTTCCAACTCCCAGCTCCTACTTAACCCCAATAAGACCAAACTCCTCATTTTTCAACCACTGAAATCCACCTCAAACTCCCCTCACTTCAATATACTTGCCAAAAACAATACCTCCATCTCTCCATCAGCTCACACCAAACTACTCGGAGCAGAGATTGACAACAATCTCAAATTCGAGACCCACATATCCCTTATTATAAAAACAATTCACAAAAACTTGGCGCCTTATATAGAAACAACCAATACTTCACCACAACTGCTAGAATTGCTATTGCAAACTTCCAACTAATCTCCACCTTACTCTATGCATCTCCCATACTTACTAATCTTAAACAATCAGAATTAAACAAACTAGAGGCATGTTACAACAAAACTGCTAAATTTGCCACTGGTGCTCCCTACCGCTGCCACCACTGTGTCTCCCTCAGAGAACTAGACTGGCTCCAGCTCCCACAACTCCTTCACCTGAATCAACTCTTCTTTGTCCACAAACTTTTAAACCACCCTCTCAAACTCCCATCACTGCAATCCCTTCTCCAACCCTACCACTCCTCCAGACCCCTACGCTCCAGCAACAAAAATCTCCTCCAGGTCACCAAAGCCAAAATCACTGCAGGAGAATCTCTATTTTCCTGTGCTATATCCAAACTTTGGAATAACATATACCTCACCATCATTACCCTAACTTCCTCCAGTCATTTCAAGACTGCACTGAAACTGCACCTAAAATCTCACCGGCTCTGCCCTTGCCCGAACCCAGACTAAATACCCCCCATCCACTTCTGCTCATTTCTGCTCACTCTGCTCAAATTCCCCTCTCTGGCTGATCTAAAAAGGCAATTTAATGAAAATACACTAATTTCCTTTGCTTAGCATACTTAAAACCTATTAATACCATATACTATGTACAATGAGCTGTTTATATTGTTTAAACTGTACATTAAGCTGTTTATATTATTTAAACTACGTCTGTGTTATTGTTCTTACTTTATGTTTTTTTTTTTACTATAATCTGTACCTAAGAGCTCTCTAAAATATGTCACCAACTTTGTTACTGAATTGTCATTTTATAGTATGTGGAGCTTTTCTCCCCGGGCCTCCACTGAAAAAGGACCTGTGTTCAGTCGTAAATTCCCAGTAAACAAATGCAAATAAATAAATAAATAAATAATAACCAGTATTCAGATAATACTGGTTAATATCTGCCTTCATAAGTATATACTAACATAAAGAAAGGAAATTCCATACTTCCTTTGTCTTACAATTATGTACTCACAATAATCTCAAGATCCCATTCCACTCAGTGTCTTATAGAATTCTAAAGATTATCCATCAGAGGTAAGTCTGACTACTTTGTGGACTGGGAAAGTTAAACTAGTCAGAGCCTGTTTTTGGCAGAGGCCCACAGATAAAGCAGTTCTAGAAAAAGCCACATTTGTTCAGCGTATCTACCATTTCCTCCCTAAAATGCTGAGATTTCCATTTTGGGTATTCCTTTTTCTGCTAATCTGGATACATTAATAGTTGCTATAGAGATTTCAGATTACCACATCATCCAACCTAATCAGTCCACTCTGCACAGGATTTACAACTCTGACAATAGTTGCAAAAATAAAAAAAATTTACTGTCCCCCATAATCACTATAGCATATGTACAATCTCTGCCATTCAGGGTATCATCATTAATTTTAGGAAATAGCCATTTTCTCTTGTTGCCCTTATAGCTGATGAGTTAACAACTTTTCAGCCCTATCACCCATATGTAGTATCTCTGCTTTAGAAATCATCCTACCTTGCATTTCAACATTAACCATGTTCTGCAGCTTTTTGTATGGTTCCTAAATCCTATTATAGTCACAGACCTTTCACCTTTTCCATTATAGTCGCAGACCTTTCACCTTTTCCTATTAGTCTTTCCCACTTTTCCCAGTCTACTGTCATTTTCCAATCCTGTCTACAACTTTTAGGTTTGATAATTGTGTTATTTCTTCTGAGCCTGTCTTTAATAAAGTCACACTAAAACTATGAAGGTACTTATTTTCATATTATAGTGCTCCTGCCTTCATTATTTCATCTCACCTCAGCTTCAAATCCTTCCTGCCTTGTCAAGCCATGTTGAGTCCCCAAAGAGTCAACGTTTTCAAGTCCTTCTCCAAGTCTCAGGACCACCAGTAAATGGTATGTTAAAGCCAAAACTACCCAAATTATCTCAGTCATACAGCTGGTTTTGTATATGGATGACAAAAGGTATACTCATTTATCCTTCCATGGTGACCCATCTACAAGACCTCCTAGAACACCTTTCTACATAACCCTCTTTACTGTTTGGAATTAAATATCACCATTAGACCCCCTTCAATCAACGATCAATGCTCAATCAAATAAAAATGACCACTGGTAGCAACAGAGGAATAAACGAATATTCTTTAGTGTAAGACACTTTATTCAATACTTTCATACATATGACTTCATCAGAAATACAAAACTTACTTCTATTCACATTCTTAAATACTAAAACCAACATCAATAGATGTAATCAAACACAACCAATAATGCAATAATATAGTTATGCATTGTTGTTCCCAATGAATAGAATCACACTTCTTTGACTCACTTTAAAATACATGAAGTGCATAAAAACATTAAAAAACTAATACAATGTGTACATTTAAAAAGTATTTTAAATAACCAGTTTCCTGTTAGTCAAAAGGCATTTTATATTTACCATGTCATTTAACCCTGTTGGACTATCTGCCCCCAACCTTAATTGCCATAAAGTCTCTTTTCTCTCTACTTTATTTTTAATATTTCCTCCTCTCAAATCCTGTTTTACATGTTCTAATACAGCAAATGTAAATTGTTTGTAAAAATTACAGGTACCAGTATGTCTAAAAAGAGCGTTGTTACCATCCTTTGTTTTGATAGCATAATAATGCTCTTTAATACGCTTATTTAGACATCTGGTAGTCATTCCTATGTAAAAAGCAGAACAGCTAGAACATAAAGCAATATAAACTATAATACTAGTAAGACAACTGAACCTACCAGGAACCCTGATAGTATTAGGTACATGATCTAGACTCACATGACGTCCTTCATGAATATATCTACAACTGCTACAGCTATAACATTTATATGTTCCACTAGGTCTAGTCATCACAGCAAGGGGCACAAGAATATTCTCTGTTTCTAACATATTTTGAATGTTGTTACCTTTTTTATAAACAAATAGTGGTGAACCTCCTCAGATATCATGTAACTCGCTGTTTCCAGTTATAACTTTCCAATTATTTTGTGTAACAGAAATAATTCTCTTACTGTCCACTGTCATATCTATAGCATATCTAGGAACAACTGAAGATGTTACCACTCTAGTAGATGCATTATTAACAATCAATCCCTTGGTAATAATAGGTGGAAAATCCTTAGCACGTCTGGTCTTAATTTCCAGTGCTAACTTGTCTAATATAGTTAAAGGCATAATTAAGCATATATTATCTTTCTAAGAGTAAATACAGTGCTTAAAATAATGTAGTTTACATGCTTTAATATTTGCTTTGCTTGGTTTGAATCTTGATTAATAAACTTTGGACTAAGCCTGAAAATGATCCATTTGGATCAGTTCCACCTTGCCAGCAAAAACATAAATAAAAATAAACAGAATTTCACATGATAAGCCCTCCTTCTAAGATCATCTTCAGGTTAAATAAGTAACTGAAATTCTTCTCCATATTACATGTTCCTCTTGTGCCATATGATAGGCAAAAACTTCTCAAAAATTAAGGTGAATGTTTTGAGCCCGTAGATATTAGACATATGCATTAGCTGATCAATACACCTCACAAATGACTACATGATTATAACTCCATGGTTATAAGCATACAATATTTTAAGAGGATCAAACGCTGTTTAATGACTGTATGCCTTCTATGGGGATTGCCTATAAAATACAAATAACTGATAAATCAATTATCGCACTTATATGCCTCTTTATCGGTAACTGCTGAGAAAGAAATTGAGACTGAATGGTCACTCAACTCAATTTCTTCTTCAGCATGTGTTTAACACTTAGCCCACCCCTTTAAATCCACGGTCACAAGCCGGCACATTAATCTGTTTAATATTATATTTCTGAGCTATGAACACAGCACATGATTTCCAGATGGAAGACATATATCCTACATTACAAAATTAATCTGACAAAACTGCTGACAAAATTTTCTTATGGCTAATGAATGTGTCTTCAGGATTTCTAGATAAACAACTTCAAAATGTTAACTAGACGAAAAGAAAAAAAGAGCCTGCCCCATCAAAATTATCATGTCATATTGCTTATATACAAACTTGTGTTTAGGCAGTATACATGA